>NC_066541.1:17339975-17519975 GCF_024679095.1 Eriocheir sinensis | reverse complement strand
ACTACTACTACTACTACTACTACTACTGCTGCTGCTACTACTACCCTGCCTTCTTCCTATTCCTAGCTTCTACTTTTCCTCCTCTTTCTCCTCCTCCTCCTCCCATACATCCTCTACGTAACTCGCGGCCTCGAAAATGTATGTCCTCAGACTTTTTGAGAACCGCCGCTTCTGTCGCCCCAAACTTGCGATGCGGCATCAGCACACGACCCCCAACCTTCTGTGTGTGTGTGTGTGTGTGTGTGTGTGTGTGTGTGTGTGTGTGTGTGTGTGTGTGTGTGTGTGCGTCACTCCAACTCTCACGTTTTATTCATCAAGTGAGTCGTCGGTGCTTTCCGGGACTTCAAAAAGAGCAGCAGCCACCCTTTTATGCAGGCCAGCGAGATGCAAGCATGAATAAATAAAAGACAGACTCGCACGCAGG
Organism: Eriocheir sinensis; assembly: GCF_024679095.1. NCBI lineage: Eukaryota > Metazoa > Arthropoda > Malacostraca > Decapoda > Varunidae > Eriocheir > Eriocheir sinensis. The sequence continues at coordinate 17,519,551 of NC_066541.1, read as the reverse complement.
GAAGGGGACATGAATGCAGCGTGAATGGCAAAGTAGACACGTCATCAAGTCATTAGTGGAAAAGATTAAGTGAAAAAACGCCCCGCACGCGATGTAACCGTCAAACAAACACCGTAATTATTCACGCCACAGGTATGCAAATCACAGGTGAGTGAGTGAGGGAGTGAGGCAAGGGGATTAATTAAGGAACCCGCAGGTAGTGTACACATGAACGCCGGGACACCACCGCTACGGGAAAAGGAGACAAACCAAGGAAACGTAAAGTAAATAAATGAAAATATCCTCGAAACAAGCTTCTCAGAGCCATATTTTTAAACATTTCCGCGCTCAACTACACATATTTGACAAAGCTTTCGTAGGAGTTGTGTGCATGCATCTCCAAGGATAGTTTAATGGCCCTTGTGATAAATTGGCCATTCTTCTGCACCATGAATCTAAAAATTAACACTCATTAGAACCAGACTGATCTCCTTTTTGGCCTCTGAAAATAGTTAATGTGAGAGGCATGAATGTATCGGGCTTCCATTATGACTATTTACCAAGGCTAGAGATGATTAACCGGGTCCTCATGAGTGTTTTTCCCGTTTAAGATGCAAAGTTGTGTAAAGCTATCACCAACATCACAAAACAGTTAATGAAAAATCCTGCAACTTCGAACGGTTATTTACTTAGACCCCAGAGAAGATTAACCGGGTTTTCATGAGTCTTCTTCCCGTTCAAAATAAAGAAGTCGTGTAAAACTATCACTAACATCACAAAACAGTCCATGAAAATCCCTGCAACGTCTACGAGAGGCTTTTAATATAGGTGAACTGAGGTGTCGATACGTTTAAGAATTGGTGTCTCACGCTCCCCTCCTTTGGCCGTCACTTATCTCCTCTCTTAACCCTCGTAACAAGCTTCTCAGACCTAAACGAAAAATGGCAAACCTATATTTTCCACTCTAAGTCCCGAAGTTTTGTCTCATGGTCCCCTCCTCTGGCCGCGTCACCCTTATCTCTGTTATCTGCTTTACGAGGCGTCTTGGTCACGCGTGGCGCCGCTATCTCAACCATCGCCGCCTCCTGCTCGTTAAAATCACGTTTTGTTAAGGCGACGAGAGGTTAGAGGGGGGAGCGGTGGACGAGCTTGTCATGTTACACGATTTGATGGTTTTAAGAATGCTTCCACGCGTCCTTGATTTGAGGGTTAAAAGAAGTGTCCAGAAAATGTCCACGTTGGATGTAGGAGACGGACGACATATTTTTCTTTGTTTTATATGTCTACTGCGGTTCGTGCTATATGAAAGTAACAGTTATGGAAGTTTTGATGCGTCTTGGACTTGAGGGTTAGTAGTAGTATCCAGAAAAATGTCAAGGCTAGATGCAGGAGAGGGACAACATATTTTTCTTTGTTTTAGCCTAAATGTCTGCTGTGATCCCGTGTTATATAAAAGTAATAATTCTGAAAGTTTTGATGCGTCTTTAACTTGAGTGTATAGCCTACTACCCATAAAAAAATTTAATGTCGACGTTAGATGCAGGAGAGGGACAACATATTATTTTTCTTTGTTTTCAACGCTTCCCAAATGTTTGTTATGATTGCGTGATATATGAAAGTAACAATTATGAATGTTTTGAAGTGTCCTTGACTTGAGGGACAACAATAGTACCCGAAAATATTGATGAAGAAAACAGACAATATTTCCATTTTTTCTTTATGTATTTAAAGCAACGTTTATTAGATGTCTGTCTTCTGTAGTTGCATGATAATAAGCAGTAACAGTCATGGACGTTTAGGCGGGTCCTTGACTTCGTTGTTAAAGGCAGCGTCCAGAAAATGTCTATTGGGGCTGGAAGAAATTTCGAAACTACACATTCTCCTTGATTGAAGTGTGAAAAATAACACCCACAAAAATAGTTTATACTTTGACTGCAAGAAATGAGATAGGTACACAATTACCCCTTCATATAACTATGCAAGCAAAGCGCATAATTATATTGTGTACCATGATTGCTAAGAAATGCTGTCAGTCATACAAGAAAACAGAAGGCACAATATAGCTTCCTTTCCTATTATTCCTGCATGGAGGATAGTAGAGAAAATGCTATCTGCCATACAAGAAAACAGAAGGCACAATATAGCTTCCTTTCCTATTATTCCTGCATGGAGGATAGTAGAGAAAATGCTATCTGCCATACAAGAAAACAGAAGGCACAATATAGCTTCCTTTCCTATTATTCCTGCATGGAGGATAGTAGAGAAAATGCTATCTGCCATACAAGAAAACAGAAGGCACAATATAGCTTCCTTTCCAACTATTCCTGCATGGAGAATAGTAGAGAAAATGCTATCAAACGTAATGGAAAGGCAAAGAAAACACAGCTTCTCCTCTTCCTCCTCTCCATCCTCCTCCTCCTCCTCCTCCTCCTGCTCCTGCTCCTGCATTGGTCTTCCTCCCGGCGCGCGATGGGCGTAAAACAAATGAAGGACGCATTTTATAGCCTTGTAAACGGCGCCGGCAGCTGGCAACCCGCCGCCCGAAGACAAACTTGTATGATTTAAAGGAGCGGGCCGGCGTCCACCCGCTGGCCGAGGAGGAGGAAGATGAGGAGGAGATAAAGAAGAAGGAAGCACATGATGAAGAGGTGGGTGATGAAAACGAGAAAGAGGAGGAAGGTAATGAAGAAGTGACTGAGAGACTAAAGAGGAGGAGGAGGAGGAGGAGGAGGAGGAGGAGGAGGAGGAGGAACACGATAAGGAGAAGATTGAGCTGGGGAGAGGCGGTGGGTGGAAGTGGAGGAAGAGGAGGAGGAGGAAGAGGCGGACGAGGTTGGGGAGTCTGATACGAAAAAAAAAAAAAGTTGAGAAAGGGAAAGGATGTCGGATGCTGCAAAAGGAGGAGGAGGAGGAGGAGGAGGAGGGAAGAACAAGATGGGGGGGGGGGGAGAGGAGGAGGAGGATGAGGAGGAGGAGGAGGAGGAGGAGGAGAGAATAGGGAGGCAAAAATAGGAGGAGGAGGAGGAGGGAATACGAAGGCTCAAATAGGAGTAGCAGTAGGAGGAGGAGGAGGAGGAGGAAGAGGAGGAAGAGGTTGCGGATGAAAACGATATTAAGGGAGTGAGGCAGGGAGAGGAGGAGGAGGAGGAGGAGGAGGAGGAGGAGGAGGAGGAGGAGGGGTATGAAAATGAGGAAAAATGTGGAAGACAAGGCGGTCGAGGCCGTTATTCATGCGTGGCCGTGACCCTCGGGCATGAAATTTCGTTGTAATTTTCGTCCATCCTCATAATTGCCAATTTTGAGGAATGGAACACTTTTCTTGGAGGAGGAGGAGGAGGAGGAGAGAAAAAGAAGAAGAGAGAAGGAAGGGGGAGAGAGAAGGAGGAAGAAGGGAAATGGAAGAGGAGGAGGAAGAAAAAGAGGGGAGGAGGAAAGAGGAAGAGAGAGAGGAGGAAGGGGGAGAGAGAGGGAGGAGGAGGAGGAGGAAGAAGGGAGGAAGAGGCAGATAGGAGGAGGGTGGGGGAGGAGGAGGGAGAGAAAATGGATAAAAAAGGGCCGGACAATTTTCTGAATACAAAATGTTGTTTCGCATTTTCGAAGGAGGAGGAAGGGGATGAGAGAGGAAGAGGAGGAGGAAGGACGAGGAAGAAGAGGAAGAGGAAGAACAGTATAGTGGTAGGAGACGCAGTAGCAGTAATAGCAATAGTAGTAGTAATAGTAATGGTGGTAGTAGTAGTAGTGGCAGTAGTAGTAGGAACAGTAGCGGTAATAGTACAAGGAGAGCTTGTGGGTGGAATGGGAGAGAAAAACACAAAGGAAAGAGAAACAGAGGCAAGGGAAGGTCGGCTCAAGCTCACCGCCTCCCAGCCTCCCCAAACGAATCAGCCGGCGCAGCACGTCTGGCCACACACATACTTCGGACGGAGGAGTAATAATCAGTCCCCTTTTAGCTGCACAGGTGAATAAATCCCTTGAAATGAGATCTCGCAGGCAGGTAAAGTGAATTAAACTCGGCTTGCGCTTAACACAGCCTGGGAGAGAGAGCGAGAGCGAGAGAGAGAGAGAGGGTGGGGGGTAGATAGAGAGAGAACCAAACCTTACACTACCTCTCTCGAACAGATTACCAGCTCAAGCCTTTCATTTCACTTCCCGCACACCTGTCTTCCCTTCCCCTATACACCTGTCCACCCCTGCCAACCCCTGTCAACCCTGCCTCTCTATACATGCCTAGTCGTACCCTCTTTCCCTCCATGCTTCCCCTGCCTGCCATCTTGTCTCTTGCTATATCTCTCCACCCTTAAATCTCTCCCTTACCTCCCTGCCTTCCCTGTTTCTCCCTTATCTGCATACTACTACCTCCCTGTTTTCCCTGTCTCTCTGTTTCTCCCTTACTTTCTACTTAAATCCCCGTCTACCTTTATATTCTTATCACTAACTTCCTGCCTCCCCTTTACCTTAAGTACACACCCTATCCTTCCCTCCCTCCCCTATATTCTTCCTCCCTCCACTATTACCTTCCCTGCTAAACCATCTCCCTCTACCTCATTTCTCCCCTTACATGCATAACGCTAAGTTCCTCCCTGTCTTAGTCTCCCTGTGTCCCCTACCCGGTTTTCCCTACCGTGTTGCCCTCCCTCCTGTCTCACTTACACCTCACTATTAATCACTACCTCCTTACCTGTCAAGTTACCTCCGTTTTACCTGTCAACCCCTTCTAGTACTTCCCTCCCTACCTGTCTCCCTGTCTCACCCACTACCTCTCTTCCTCTCTCCCTGTCTCACAAACACCTTCCCCTTGTTTTACCCACATCTCCCTTCCTTCCTATTTACTTGCCTTGCCACTATCTCCCTGCCTGCCTCCCTTCCTTACCCACACCTCCCTTCCACCCTGTTTAACTCTACCTCCCAGTCTTATCCATTCACCCCTTCCCCCTGCATGCCTCCAAGTCTTGCCCACCCCGTCCTCCCTGCCCCCCTCCCTTTCTTACCCATCTCGCCGTCCTCCCTGCCTGGCACCTCGCCCTCCCCACTCCGCCCCTTTCCCCCGCTCCTCGCCTTCGTGTTCAGGCTAATGGATCGTACAGGTTGGCGAGACGCGTTGCACCTGCCAGAGCCGTACATTACCCAACGATTTACTGTCCCTCACTCCATATATACCGCGGCCCGTCCCTCTCCCTCTCTCTCTGTAATGCTCCTTATTGCTTTTCAATTTCGCCAGAGTTATTGCCACGGACTCGATAATTTTCTCGCCTCGTGTTACTAAAGACATTCTTAAAATGTAGAGTTCTCAGTTTATTGTAACGCCACCGATCATTACGAGTGTCTGGACCGTTTCTTTCCTCGTAACCCTATTTTTTTGTTCTTGTTGTGATGGAGTTCGCGCGTCCATCGTCTTGGATTATTTACGGCGTTGCGGAGGAAAGGTTCACTGTCTCCAGCGACTCCCCTACGTGTTCCTAAAAGACATTCCTGCCTGTTCGTCACCAATCAACGGAGCGGCTTTTTCTTGCAACTTTTGGGGCCTTTGGGGAGTTCGTGACTTTGTTGTCCACGGATCATTACGAGTGTCTAGGAAAGGTTTACCGTATCCTATTCCCGCCTGGTGTTCCTAAAAGACATTCTTAAACTCTTCCCCAATCAAGCTTTTTTCCTTGTAACTTTTGTAGCCTTGATGTAGAGTTCTTCAGTTTATTGTCCACGGATCATTACGAGTGTCTAGGAAAGGTTCACTGTCTCCTATTCTCGCCTTTGTTTCTATGAGTCATTCTAAATCTCAAGTTCTCGCAAGGACAATCAACCAAGCAGTTTTCATTGCAACTTTTATAATCTTGGTGGAGTTCTTGAGTTTTTTGTCCACGGATCATTACGGGTGTTGGGGGAATGGTTTATTATCTTCTATTCTCGTCGTCCCGTGGTCCTATAAGTCATCCTAAATCTCAAGTTCTTGCAAGGCCAACAATCAGCCTGTTTTTGCCTGTATGCGAGTCTACAGTCTACGGATTATGAACGGCGTCCCGGAAAGGTTCAGCGTCTCCTGGTATTCCTTATTTCCAAAGCTCTCGCCTGTTCCTGTTATGCTGTAGTGAAAAGGTTTAGATCTTCTCGGTTTCCCTTATCTTCAAAGCTCCTGTTCTTGTAACGTCCCCAACCGAGCTATTTGAAGCGGCTAAGTTTTCTATCTGTTGGAGTTGGTGCGTTTATTGTTTACGAAGGATCTAAGGCGTGGTGAAAAGGTTTAGTTCTTGGTATTTCTTATTTCCAAAGCTCTTGTTCACCACCGAGCCTTTTTTTCCTTCTAGCCTTTGTAGTCTTGTAGGAGGGAGTCCTTGATTATCTTGGGTTTGATAAATGCGTCGAAGAAAGCTTATCGTCTTCTGGTTACGAAATGCATCGACGAAAGATTTACGTCTCTTACACTAGTTCCGTGTTACAACAATTGATCATAAATGTCCCGTTTTTGTAATGGTACCAAATCGAGCTGTTTCACCCATTAATTTCTTTCGGCTAGGTGAAGTTCGCGCGTATATCGTTACCGTGTTATGGGCGTCCAGGAAAGATTAAGCGTCTCTTACACTTGTCTCGTTAAAATGAATAATTAGAAATGTCCCGTTTTTGTACTGTTGCCAAATCGAGGTGTTGTGCCCATTAATTTCCCTCACGTAGGTGAAGTTAGCGCATACATCGTCACCGTCTTATAAAGGGTATCGTGGAAAGGTCAAGAGCCTCTTACTCCTTTTTCGTGTTACAGAAACTGATTATAAATGTCCAACTTTTCAAACGTAACCAAGTCAAGCTGTTTTACCCATTAATTTCCCTCGCGTAAGTGAAGTTAGTGCGTACATCGTCACCGTGTTATGGGTTTCATGGAAAGGTCAAGCGTTTCTTATTTCTGTCTCGTGTTACAAAATCTAATCATAAATGTCCAGCTTTTCAAACGTCACCAAGTCAAGCTGTTTTACCCATTGATTTTCCTCGCATAAGTGAAGTGAGTGCGGGCATCATCACCGTGTTATGTAGGGTGTCGAGGAAAGGTCAAGCGTCTCTCACTCCTGTTTAGTTACAAAATCTTATTATAAACGTCCACCTTTTATAACTTTTCCAAATCAAACTGCTTCACCCATTAATTTCCCTCGTGTAGGTGAAGTTCGCGCGTACATCGTTATTAAAGGCATATAGGAAAGGTTTAACGTCTTCCACTCCTGTCTAGTGTTACAAAATGCAATTATAAATGGTCCGTTTTTGTAATGCTCCCAAATCTAGCCGTTCTAGCCATTAATTTCCCTCGCGTAGCTGAAGTTGGCGCATAAATCCTCCCCGTGTTATTAAGGGCGTCGGTGAAAGGCTTAGCGTCTCCAGGAATTCCCTATTTCCTCACACCGGCCACTAATAGGTGACCCGCGCCGTGGCATTACCTGCGCCGCGCCGGGGAACACACCCGCCGGGAAGGATAATTTTCCCTGCTGTCTTATTTACGGCGTCTTCAATGAATTTATCCGCTGAAGCCTTTGACCGCGTGCGAAAATATTAATGTCGGGTATAAATTCACTAAATGCATGAATACGGTTTAATAATGCACTGTTCGACGTCGTGTTCAAGGAATAGGCACGTGGGTAGTGATTACGTAAACAGAGTAAATTACCAATGAAAACTTCCATTAAATATCCAAATTAACACGCAATCCTCATTAGCCATTATTAGAGGATTAGAGGACAAGGGCCTTTCCAAACGTCCTCTGCATTTTAATATATTAATGTACAGATATACCAGATAAAAAATTCTGCACTGTTCTAAACTCAAGATCTCCTTAATTATCATACCTTACGATATAATAAAAAAATTAAAAAACATTGAAAAGCACAAAATCTGCTTCACTCGCCCCAGTCTACAAAAATTGCACTGCTCTAAACTCAAGATCTACATTATTATCTTATGACGCAATAATAAAAATATAAAAAAACATTGAAAAGCACAAAATCCTGTTTCACCCTTCCCCTCACCTCCACCCCCCCATACCTCACCTTCCCCTTGATAAAAACTCGAGAGAAAAAAATCCACAGTAAAACCAATTAAGCCGGAGTCAAGAAAATTCCCGCCATTGTGTTCAACGTAAGACAAACGTTCTTGAAATTCCTCAACGTTTCTCGCCGCGGCCTGACGCTCTTTTAAGAACCCGAATTTCCCTCTTTTTCGGCGAGAGAGAGAGAGAGAGAGAGAGAGAGAGAGAGAGAGAGAGAGAGAGAGAGAGAGAGAGAGAGAGAGAGAGAGAGAGAGAGAGAGAGAGAGAGAGAGAGAGAGAGAGAGAGTTTTTCTTAGCCTACTATTTTTCTTTATCCATTCCTACAAATCGACTTCCTTCCCTCCTCCTTCCTCTTTCTCCATTTTTTCTCTCCCATAATTCGTTCATCATCTTTCTACTTCCAAGCCGTCCTTCCATTCTATTTCCTTCTCTCCTCATACCATCATTCCTTCTTTACCTTCCTTCTGCTCCTCCTCCTTCCTCCACTCTCTTAGTACTTCCTTCTCCTTCCTTTTCTTTCGTACTCCTGCTTCTCCTCCTCTTCAATCTTTCTCCTGCTCCTCCTCCTTTCTCTTACTCCTGCTTAACCCTCTTCCTCCCTCCTCCTCCTCCTCTTGCTCCCTGCTCCTCCTTCTCCTTCATCCCACACCTGCGTTCCCCGATGGATAGGCCCCAATACACATGTTATGCATTTTTCAAAGGCGTTCGCTTCCCATTCAAATACTATTCATTAGGTACACCCAACACGGCACCAGGGAGGGCCAGGCGTGTGTGTGCATTTACCCGGTTGTGGTGTATAGGAAGCGAGTACATACCCTCGTAGGAGCTAAACTAGTATGGAATTTTACTATTTTTTTCAGTCATCCATTCCTCTATTTTATACATGACACTGACGACCAGAAAAAAAGTTATTATTGACGATCAGGGTGGGCGAAGTAACGCTCCCCAATTTCCCATCCCCTCGTGCCTATTGATTGACTAATTGAATGACAGTGACTGGGCTACAAAGAGCACTCCCATCCTGTTTATATGGCTTATTAATTACTTGTATAATAACCACACCAGTAGCGTTCCTCTGATCACTTCAAATGTTAATAGTAAAGTGTGGTTCATGTCACTACCTATAAATCAGCCTTTGTAGTACTGAGACTGTGATCAGAATGTCAATAAACTCACGCCAAAATGTTAGCACGTAAACACCTGAAAAATAAAGCACAAGCAAGAGACACGCAAAATGTAGAAAGAAAAATAAGAATTCTATGCTCGTTAACACTCGCTCATTCATGCGCTGTGCCGTCCTTGGATCAATCTTGGGCAGTGTGTGGCAAGACGGATGAGAGAAAAAAAAAAAAAAAAAAAAAAAAAAAAAATCCTGAAAATATCTACATGCAAAAAACACACAAAAATAGGTAGAAAAAAGCATGCTACACTACTTAACACTCGCTCATTCATGCGCTGTGCCGTCCTTGGATCAATCTTGGGCAGTGTGTGGCAAGACGGATGAGAACTAAAAAACATCCTGAAAAAAAATCTACATGCGAAAAACACACAAAAATAGGTAGAAAAAGCATGCTACGCTACTTAACACTCACTCATTCATGCGCTGCGTCACAGACCGTCCTTGGATCAATCTTGGGCAGCCGTCCTTGACACCGGTCTTGGCCAGTGTGGGAAGACGGACCTGAAATACAAACACACAATTAAGACAAGAAAAATACTCCCAATTGCTGAAGAAAACACCCGCTGCTGTGCTTTGATATGGAATTAATGCTTGTGTTGTTTATTATTACAATGTATTGGAAATTTCGGTTAACGTTCACTGAATTAAGAGATACACCTTGTTATTACTCCTTACTCTTTCAAATTAGAATGTTTATTATGGCGATGTATTTGTAATTAAGGTTAACGTTCACTGAATTAAAAGATATATTCTGTTATTGGTTGCTTACTTTAGACTAATCTGCATAAAATTTATCACGGTGACTCCATTTCTGGTTGTTATAATTTTATGTTACAGATGAGTATGGAGTTGAAGAAGGACTCATCAAGGAGGTGTTTGATCTTATACTTCAGTTGTGTTACAGAAACATACACACAATCACCTTTCAACAGATCTTAGGAATAAAGAGAGGATCAGAACAAAAAACACGCACACACAAAAAGAATACAAACTTCAAAGCTGTCAATGCCCGGGTACAAAACACCTCTGCTGTCTCACGGATGAGCAACAAGGAAGTGGGTGGCGGAGAAAGGAGCAAAGAGGAGGAGGTGAGGAGGATGTAAAGAGGAGGGGAGGTGGGGAGGGTGTAAAGAGGAGGAGAGGAGGTGAGGAGGGTGTAAAGAGGAGAAGAGGAGGGGTGGAGGTGAGGGTGTGGGGGAGGTGGAGAGTCTTCATCAGGTTAAGGGCCGAGGGACAGCTGTAAATTTAAGTTACTCAGGACGTATTGGGTTTCACTTCCCTGGAAAGCTAACGCAAAAATCTTTAGGATCCTCAGCACGGGCAGGTCACACCACACTGGCTTTAACACACCACCTTCTTGACGCCCTTCTGGTAAAACTTTAGTTAATATGATTCTTCACGATAATAGTAACTGATGATTATTTTTTTGTTATTTTCTTCACCGGACGGGTTACGCATCTGCTGTTTCAATGATTCACCTCAACAAAACACTTCTGACATCATCATAAATTAGAACGTCATTTTGAAGTTATTGAATGATTTTAACTTGTTTTTCTTTCAAGTTTCCCCAAGATATATTTTTTTCATTCTATACGTAGGTAACTGAAGATAGATAAAGATAGATATATATAGAAAAGGAGAAAAAACAACACACACACACACACACACACACACACACAGCACCCCTTACCCTCACCCCTCACCCCACAACCCCCCACCCAACCCTCTTCCCAACACAATACCAAAACCTATATCCTTTCAAGCTACTCTACAAATCTCTTCTTTCCATCTCATCCTTTTCCCGTATAGGAGGAGGAGAGTTACGCTAAGCTCATACGTTCACGAGTCTTCCCGCCTCTTCCCGCATACACGGAAGCTCGGAGGCGGGAGGGGAGCGACGGGAGGCTGTAGTGGCGGTGTGGTGTTGGTGCTGTATATTTTATAGGGCATGTGAGGCGAGGCTGCGTGTGTGTTTATTGGCGTGTGAGGGAGCCTGGCTGGCCTACCGTGTGTGTGTGTGTGTGTGTGTGTGTGTGTGTGTGTATGTGATAGACATATAGATAAATACTGAGAGAGAGAGAGAGAGAGAGAGAGAGAGAGAGAGAGAGAGAGAGAGAGAGAGAGAGAGAGAGAGAGAGAGAGAGAGAGAGAGAGAGAGAGAGAGAGAGAGAGAGAGAGAGAGAGAGAGAGAGAGAGAGAGAGAGAGAGAGAGAGAGATAGACAGAAGGGGAAATTGAGGAAACGAGCGAGGGAAAACAAGGGAAATGAGAAAGTAAGAGAGATGGAAAGAAAAAATAGCCGGAGGGAGAGAGGGAAGGAGGAAAGAGCTGGAGGGAGGAACATAATGGGGGGGAGGGGACAAAGTAAACACAAGGAGAGAGGAAAGAGGGGAGAGAAGAGGGAAAAGACCGGAGGGAATAAAAGAGGGGAGGAGGAATGGAGGAAGAATTAATAGGGAAGAAAAGGGAGAGGAAGAAGGAGAACAGAGGAGAGAAAAAAGATGAAAGAAAGACCAGAGAGAGAGAGAGAGAGAGAGAGAGAGAGAGAGAGAGAGAGAGAGAGAGAGAGAGAGAGAGAGAGAGAGAGAGAGAGAGAGAGAGAGAGAGAGAGAGAGAGAGAGAGAGAGAGAGAGAGAGAGAGAGAGAGAGAAAGGCTTAAGGGAAGGGCGTGAGGGAAGAGGAAGGGGAGAAGAGAAAAAAAAAATAGAAATGAGGGAAGAAGAGAGAGGGAAAAGAGGAGGTAAGTAAGAGGTTGGAGAGAGGGAGGGAGGGAGGGAGAGGGAGAGAAGGAGAGGGGAGAGGGAGGGAGAGGAGGAAGGAAACGTGAGGAGCTTAAGAATCAGAGATAAAACCAACTGTTGCAAGCTTACACCCACCCACACACACACACACACACGAACGTACCCTGCCAAACACCCTCACCCACACACACGCCGCGACAACAAGTGAATAACCCATGGAAGGCAAATGGAAAAAAAGGACGAAAATCATTAGTAAACACAACGTCCCGCCGCCCTTCAGCACTTTTTATCGCCTCGGGAGTGTTCGGGGAAGTGATGGGAAGTGATCGACGGGTTCCCGGAAGTGACCTGGCGGCTACCTGTCCCTTCACGCCTGTCGCAATAGGTAGAGAAGTAGAAAGGGAAAGGGCGGTAACGTAGAGGGGGAGGGAGAGGGGAAGGACGGTAACGGGGAGGGTGAGTGAGTCTGGTGTCCCTTGAAAGCTAAGAATGGAAAGGGTCTGCAGGGAGGAAGGGAAAGGAGGGAAGGAGGAAGGGAGGAGGGAAGGAAGGGAAGGGAAGGAAGAGGGGAAGGCTAATTCTGGTATCCCTTTAAACCTAAGAGAGTAGGGTGACTAGGGCAATATGGGGAAAAGGAAGAAAACTAAGGGAAGGGGAAGGGGAAGGGAAGGGAATGGAAGGGGAGGGGAAGAGAGTAAAGTGAAGGGAGTCTGGTGTCCTTCAAAATCAAAGAAAGGAGAGTGACAGGTAAAAAAAATGGGAAAGAATAAGGAAACGAAGGAAGGGATATGAAGGGAAGGAAGGGGAATGGAAGGGGAGGGAAAGAGGGGTGAAAAGGGAGAGTAATGTGCCCCTTTAAAGTTAAACCTAAGAGAGGACAACTGGGGTTGAAAGGAGAGGAGGGAGGAAACTAAGGGAAGGGAAGGGGAATCGAAAAAGGATGGAAAAAAGAAGGGAAGGGAGGGGAAGGGAGAGGAAGAAAAGAGATGTGAGGGGAGGGTGATGTGTACGAGGAGGGGTGTTGTGTCCCTTTAAACCTAAGGAGAGGGGAATAAATGAGGAAAGGGAACGACACTGAAGGGGAATAACTGGGGAAGGAGGAGGAAGGGGAGGGGAAGAGGGGGATGTGAGGCAATGTGGAGGGTGAGGGGAGTTCTGTGTCCCTTTAAACCTAAGAAAGGAGGGAGACTGGGGTTAAAGGAGGAGGGAGAAAGTGAAGGGGGAATGAAGGGGGAATAAAAGAGGAAAGACGGGGAGGAGAAGAGGGGGAAATGAGGCAATGTGGAGGGTGAGGGGAGTCCTGTGTCCCTTTAAACCTAAGAAGGGAGGGAGACTGGGGTTAAAGGGGGAGGAGAACGGAAGTGAAGGGGGAGTGACGGGGGAGTAAGAGAGGAGAGAAGGGGGAGAGGAGGGGGAAATGAGGCCATGTGGCGGGAGAAGGGAGTCCTGTGTCCCTTTAAACCTCAGAAGGGAGGGTGCCTGGGGTTAAAGGGGGCGGAGGGAGAAAGTGAAGGGGGAATGAAGGGGAAATAAAAGAGAAAGAAAGGAAGGGAAGAGGGGGAAATGAGGCCATGTGGAGGGTGAGGGGAGTCTTGTGCCCCTTTAAACCTAAGAAGGAAAGGGAACTGGAATAAAAAGAGACGGAGAGCGGAAGTGAAGGGGAATAAAGGGGGAATAAAAGAGAAAGAGAGGAAGGGAAGAGGCGGAAATGAGGCCATGTGGAGGGTGAGGGGAGTCTTGTGCCCCTTTAAACCTAAGAAGGGAGGGCGACTGGGGTTAAAGGGGGAGGAGGGAGGAAACGAAGGGAAGGGAATAGGCAGGCAAGGGGAAGGGAGGGAGAGGGGATGGGGAAGGGAGGGAGGGAGGAGGGGAAAGGCGACTTAGGTGACATTTTCTGTTAAAAATTCACGGTGTCACACGTGGGGGACCGCAGGGAGACGCACGCACAGGTACACACACACACACACACACACACACACACACACACACACACACACACCTAGACTCAGGTTCAGACGCACACGCACATCGATACTTTGCAAGTGGAAGGGAAAAAACATGGTGTATCGGGTAACACGCACACGCACGCACTTACACACACACGAAATATATGACGGTGTCGATTTCACTTTCTATACACTTGCTTGGCGTGTGTGTGTGTGTGTGTGTGTGTGTGTGTGTGTGTGTGTGTGTGTGTGTGTGTGTGTGTGTGTGTGTGTGTGTGTGTGTGTGTGTGTGTGTGTGTGTGTGTGTGTGTGAGAGAGAGAGAGAGAGAGAGAGAGAGAGAGAGAGAGAGAGAGAGAGAGAGAGAGAGAGAGAGAGAGAGAGAGAGAGAGAGAGAGAGAGAGTGTGTGTGTGTGTGTGAGTGTGTATTACATAATCTTCGTCTGTAAAGAAAATAATGTTCCATCCATCTATTTTCGTGAGTCAAATATCAAAATAGCAAGAAAAAAATAAGAAGTACGAAACAGCGAATACAAGCAGCCCAGAGTAGTGGACTGTACACCCAACCAGTGGACAACATCAGCACCTCCCTCTCCTGTTCTAACGTCCTGCTTCGGAGCGGTGCCTACCTCACAGTAATGGCTTTTGATCGGATACAATATCATTTCCGAACAGAGCTTCGCCGTCCGCACGCTGCTACATATTAACTCCCGCGGGTTATTGAACTGAAGCTTTCCCGGAACACATACATTCATGATGAGCGGGAGTCGAGTTTCCGGCGAGGTTTTCTTTTGTCGGATGTTAACGATGGAATTTTAGGTGTTTAAAGAGAAATAGGTAGAAGTGGCTCTCGTTGAATTCTTATTGTAGCTAAAACGCCTCTCGGAATACGTATATGAATTACAAGACGGCTGTTAACAATGGAATTTTAAGGTGTTTAAAGTTAAAGGGAAAATGGTCAAACGTTAAATTCTTATTGTAGCTAAAAAAGCCTCTCGGAATACGTATATGAATTACAAGACGGCTGTTAACTTTCATTTTCTCAGAGAGGTAAAAAGGTAACAATAGAATGAGATAGTACCCGTTAGATCTCTGTGTTTATTTTTAAAGATGCATTTATAGATGGAATACGAGACAGCGGTTTCCTTTTACTTTTCAGAGAGGTAAAAAGGTAAAAGTAGAATGAGATAGTACCCATTAGATCTCTGTGTTGTTTATTATTATTTTATTACGTATGGAATTTAGTGATAAAACATTAATGAAAACGCATGAAAACTATTAAAACACCATTAAACCAGTATTAAAACCTGCATTTGAAATCGAAAATATATAAATACAGGGATGATATTTTCGACACTATATGCGCACACTGGATCACCGGCACAGGTATACTACACACACATATATATTTTTTTTTAATTATAGCGCGGCGCAGGTGGACTTTGATGAACGTTAAGTTAGTGAAATTTTACGAACAGCAGGCGTAGATTTTTTGTAATGTTGCAGGTACATCCAGGTGTGTCGAGGCGCCGGTAATACAGGAGGGAATGGGCGCGCGGTAATTGAGTGGAATGGAGAATTTAAAGGTAATAAAATGCACGTATAGGGCGAAGGATAACACACGACACAACACACAGGGAGTAAAGGAGACGGACGACGGCGGATAATGAGAGGCGGACGAGGACAAATGATGATGGTGATAACAACAATAACAACAGTAACAACAACAGCGGCAGATAATGAGACGGACGAGGACTGAAAATGATGGTGATAACAAAAACAATAACAACAACAGTAACATCATCATTATTATTAGTATTATATATAAACTACATTCCTCCACCGTCTGGCACGCTCCCATTTTTTTCCATTCAGAGAAAAGGAAAAAATGGCGAAGGAAAAAATGCATGTAATGGACTCGAACTCCGGTTAATCGCCTTACTGCCAATAAAAATCGGTTTACACGCTCCGGATAATAGGTTAGTCACTGAGAGGGAAAGGATGTCCGGTAGGCTGAAGCGATGCCTCGGTCTGGCTATTATTACTAATATTATTATTATTGTTATTATTATTATTATTATCATAATTAGTTTATTGCACTTTAGTACCATAATATTATTCTATCACAATGACTGTAGTTGTTATTGTTGCTGTTGTGAGTATATTATGTTGTAGGTAGCAACCGACGCAAAATTATTAGCATTGGTAGTAGTAGTAGTAGTAGTAGTAGTAGTAGTAGTAGTAGTAGTAGTAGTAGTAATACCAATAGTATTAGTAGTAGTTGTAGTAGAGTAAGTATGGTGGTAGCAGTAGTAATAATACTGCAGCAGTAGTAGTAGTAGTAGTAGTAGTAGTAGTAGTAGTAGTAGTAGTGGTGGTAGTGGTAGTAGTAGTAGTAGTGGTAGTTGTAGAAACAGTAGTGATTGTAGTAGTAGTTGTAGTAGCAGCAGCAGTAAAAGCAGAGTAGCAGCCATTTAGTTTGGATTCACAGGAATATTAAAACTATGTTCCACAACATAATATCACACACGCCCCTTTTTACAAAGCTCAAATCTATGACAGCCATTGCATCAGCCGGCGGTATTATGATGATGGATGGCAAAAACCACTCGAGTTTATTAAAAAAAGGGAGAGGAAAAACATACCTGTCCCAGAAAATCACTAGCGACTGAATTTATCACACACACACACACACACACACACACACACACACACACACACACACACACACACACAGTTCCCGCCTCCATCACCCCAAAGCACACACACACCATCCCACACCTCAGTCATCTCATTATTGGGTTTCCTGCGCGGGGACTCCAGGTAATCGTCTCCCATACTCATATTTACTCCGTCTCGCCGCCTTCCTCCCCGCGTCTCGCTCCCTCCCCCTCGTCTTATCACTCGGAGCAAGCCGCGAACACTCTAATCTTCCGCCCGAATGTCTGGTGCGTGGCGAGCATTAATCACCAAGAAAGTATTTGATAGGGGAAGCTAGGGCGGAGTGCGGCGGGTAAGTGGGTGTTTAGAGGAGACGGCGAGACACTAGAGGAAAGCGTCTCTGGTTAATGCCGAGAGTTATGGAGCGGGAAGGGAAGGTACAGGGCTGAGAGAGAGTAGAAAAGGGCGGAGACAGCGGGAAAGAAATGTAGCAGTAGTGGTTAGGGAGTGCCGGAAATTGAAAGTAAAAGGAGAGGAAGGAGACACGACGCCGAGGGTGAGATCGAGGAAGAAGGAAAAGTAGAATATAAAAAAAGGTAAAGGGAGAACAGAAGGAAGTGAGACAGTAGAGAAAGACAGAAGGTATTAACGGAGAGAAAGAAAGATAAAAGATAAGAAAGGAGACAAAGGCAGAGGGAGAGGACAAGAAGAGAAAAAGTAGAAAAAGAAAAGATATAAGGAAAACAGAAAGCAGTGAGACATCGGCCGAGGGAAAGGAGAAATTGATAAAAAGAGAAAAAGTGACAGCAAAAAATAAAAATTAAAGGATATAACTAAAAAGGCAATACGATTAAGCACGAGCGAACAAGTGAAAGCAAAAGACAAAACTAAAAGAGAGTGATAAAAGTGAAGTAGGCGTTAGCAGGTGTGGAAAATTGAAAGCAAAAGACAAATAAAAATGTAGGAGATAGTGGGAGGGAAAGGGAAGTGGAAAGGTTTGGGGAGAGTTGGAAAATGGAATGAAAGGAAAAATGAAAATGAAGTGAAGGCAAAAGACAAATGTAGAAGGCAGTGGAAAGGGAAAGGGAAGTGAAAATGCAGGTTTGTGGAGCGCTGGGAAATAAAATAATAAAAAAAATAATAATGGTGACGGTGGCACTGAAGAGCAAGAGTTGAGGAGAGTTTGAAGAAGAAAGTAAAGAGAAAAGAAGAGAAGGGAAACAGTGGTAAGGGAAAAAAAAGAAAGGGTCAGTAAGGGGGAAAAAGATTAGTCACTTGCGGCAACGGAAAAAGAAACTAAGAAATAATAATGAAAATAAAGGAGACTGGAAGCAAAAGTAAAAGGAGCAGAAAATAAAGGAAACACTGCCACAGAAAAAAGCAAGAAAGTGAAAATAAGGAGGAAAACTTATGAGTCAGTTGCGGCGACGGAGAAAGAAACTAAGAAAAGATAATTAAAATAAAGGAGACTGGCAGCAGAGAGTAAAGGGAACAGAAAATAATGGAAGTGTGAAAGTGAAAGCGAAAATAAAGATGAAAAAAGACGAGTCAATTGCGGCGAGGGAGACAGAAACTAAGAAAAGATGAAGAAAATAGAGGACACTGGCAAGAGAAAGAACACTGTGAAGAAAAAAAAACTGGGAGTAAAGGGAAGAAAAAGACGACGTCGGCGACAAAAGAATGACGAGAAATAAATGAAGAAAGGCGCCGACCAAAATGCGGCAAAAACGAAAGCTATAAACGAGACAAGCAGCAACAAAATACATAGATAATATAGTCTTTGGAAAATTACGCGGTAAATTTCATACTACAAGGTGAAAAACAACGAAATATATAGAAAATAAACTTTGAAAAAATGCGTTGAAAAAAGCTAAAAGCGAAACAAGCAACGAAATATATAAAAAAAATAACCTTTGAAAAATTATGCGGTAAAATTAATGCTTTAAGTGGGATACACAACAAAAAATACAGACAATAATCCTTGAAAAAAAAATGCGGTAAAATAAAAATAAAAACGGGTCAAACAGCAACGAAATATATGGAGAAAATAACCTGTGAAAAAAATAAAGAAGTCACTGACCCTTCCTCCATTTCGGGGCGAGGCGGCCGGCCAACCAACCAACTAACTGATCGTATCCAGTGAACCACATTTCCTGGCCGCCGCCGTATCACCAGAAACTCTGCGAGGCTCCGCCGCCGCGTTTCACTACCCCGCGCCACGCCCGCCTCTGTCCGTCGCCCTTCATGGCCGTCGATAGTGCTGTTATTCCCCATTTCCCTCGAGTTTCTTGCACCATAATAATCATGTTTTATGTCCCCGGGAGATTTAAGGCTTTCTCTCAACTGTAGATATTGTTATTATTTCCCATTTCTCTCATGTTTCTGGAAAATAATAAAAAAAGTTTTATGCCCTTAGGAGATTCAAGGCTTTCTTTCAACGGTCGATATTTGTAAGGTAAGGTTGGGAGCATACGCTGTAGCTGCGCGTGGCGGCGGCGCTCATCTCCGTCCCGTTGACCCTTTGAGCCTGTGGTGCGAGGGAACCCTTTACCAGGCACAGGGCCAGTGTGACACAGTTTACCTTCCCCAGGCACCCATTTATCGACCATCGCGCAAGGAAGGATGAACAACTGTGTGTGCTGCACGCCGACAGCCCACGCCGGGTTTCGAACCCAGGCCCGCATATTCGCAGGGACGCGTTCCACCGCGTTGGTGTTATATTTTCATAGCTCTCTTGTTTCCTGCAATTTATCAGGTGTTAAGTTTTTTAATTTTTTGGTAGCTTTTTACTTTTTTATCGCGTTTTCAGTAAATTAATGGTCGTGTGCTTGGTTTTAGAGAGGATTATGTTCTTTTATATTTCGAGTGTTACGTTTTTGGGATATTAAAGTTTCGCTTATTGTTTTTCTCTGATTTTCTGTACAAATTAAATCAGAAATAAAATTTTTAGAATGATTCACCGTTAGCTTTTCATTTTCCACGAGTCTCCTCAAATATGGAAATCATATATTAAGTTTTTACAGAAACTTACGTTTTGTTTTCTCTTTCCCTCGAATTTTCTTTACAAATGATCAGGTGTTAATTTTTTCATGGAGATTTAGCATCGGTATTGCATTTCTCTAACGCTCCCTGTCGGACAAATACCAGTTATTATGTTTTATGGAAATTTAGTTTTATTATTCCCATTTTCTCGAGCTCAATGTAAAAAAAAAAAAAAATCAGGTTTACGGTTCTTGGGGAGATTTACGTTTTCTTTAATATCAATTGTCGCAAAACTAACCAAGAATTTCAGTTTCCAGGGATGATTTTTTTAGCCAAGTTCCAACACACTTGAGCTTTTTTATGGTAATGGAAGAGCAGGAAATAGAGAAAATTACATGTTCTCATATGCGCTTTCTAGCGTGTGTGAATATACGTACACACACACACACACACACACACACACACACACACACACACACACACATACACACACACACACACTTAATCAGCAGTCACGCAAGGAGGAAGGCACTGCCAATTTCTCTCTCTCTCTCTCTCTCTCTCTCTCTCTCTCGAAAACACAAAAACAGGTACACACAGTTGCAGCCATACAAACACAAATACAATATTTAACACACACACACACACACACACACACACACACACACACACACACACACACACACACACACACACACACACATACACACGCAGTTTTTACGTTGCATATTGAATCCCATCTTGTGACTCATTGCTCAATAAATCTACATTATGGTGTCATTCTACTTACGCAGCCCTTATTTAGTGCGTGCAGCCGTGCGTGTGTGTGTGTGTGTGTGTGTGTGTGTGTGTGTGTGTGTACTTCTATTTCCCGGAGTTGTCCTGGGTGCAATGTTTCTCGCACACGCACAGTCGGAAACTCGGGGGCTCCCACACACATGCACACACGCACGTTACCCATCACAGTCCGACACACACACACACACACACACACACACACACACACACACACACACACACACACAGTAACAACCAAGACGACTATTGATCGCCATTACACGTAACACCCCCGTCACACCTGTCTGCCGCCTGACGGTCCCGGGACAAGAAGATTATGGCTTTCCTCTCGACTCCTCCGATACAATGGTCCTCGCTCTGCCTCCACGTCTCCGCAGTCATGAGAGGCAGCGGCACCTCGCTAAATGCATGAACGTTGGCTCTCACTCTCTCCTCCTCTCACCTGTTTGCTTGTTTGTTGTTTGTCTCTTTTCCGGAAATGGAGAAGTGTAATTTCATGAAGTGCTTTCTTTCCTCTTTTACAAAACGAATCAATGAATGGATGTTCACGCTCCTACGTACTTATTCTGTCACTCGTTTCCTCTTTAAAAGAAGAACAGGTACATGATAATGAAGTGCTTTCTTCTTTTACAAACAGAATCAATGCAAGAATGTTCAGGGTCTCACTACTTCATTTTCGCACCCGCTTATTTGCTTTTCTCCTCCTAAATATTCTACTAGGATATGAGGGACTTTTTTTTTACGAGTAATTGTTCAGACATCATCACGGCTTGCTCGATTATTCATTCGCTTGTCTCTCCTCTGCACTGCCTGACAGGCGTACAAAATGTTATGATTTTGCAAGTAGGAAACGCTTGGCTTTTTCCTGGCATGAGAAGTGTCACTACTGCCCTGGACGAGGGGCGGCCTTGTGTCCCGCCTAGTGTTCCACGAGGGTTAGGAATGTGACGGAAAATAAAATATAAAATGCCTGCCTGCCTGAAATAAAGAAATTCCCGGTTTTTGCCTTCCGTCAGGAGTGGCTTTGTGGCCGCGGCCGAGGAGTGGCTTTATACCCGCGGAGGAAGAGTGGCTTTGTGTCCCCGTCAAGTGTTCCCGAAGAGCCGTGTTGTTGGCGGCGCCACAAGCTCGTCTCGCCCGTAAAAGGTTTCACAGCTCTGGCCTCGTGACGTTAAGCGCCGAATTTCCTGCCTGGCGCGAGTCGTTTGCAGCCGAGGCCGCGGACGAGGACTTGCTGGATTTCGCCTTCCCGGGCCGGCTTTTCCTCGTCCTGCTTTGATCCGCGCGGCACTCAACGCTCCATTTTACTTTTTTCAGAATCGTCGCGCTGCCTCTTTTCTCTGGACCGCGGCGAGGTGTTGGCTTTTGTTGGCCTCGCAAATTTCTTTCGAGTTCTTGAGATGCCGACTCTTGCGCTCCATTTATGGATGTTGTTTTAGAATTTGTTTTTAGAATCGTCGGGTCGCCCCATTTCTTTTCCAGCACCGGGGTGAGGCGTTCCCCCTTCCAGGCTTCATATATTTCTCGTGAGCTCGTGGGACACCGGCTCTGGGTCTCCATTCAAGTACAATAAGGTATTTTATTCTTATCTGAGGAAAAATCGACATGTTTTCTAGTAAGTTTTGTGGGGTAAGTAAAATGTAAAACTGCATTGAAAGATTTCTCGTGTCTCCGTGGGTCAAATACTTACTTTCCCTTAATATATTTTCTACTTTCGCTTGAGGAGAAACGAAACAAAACGTGTGTATTCTGGCAAGTTCTGCGCGGCGAGTAAAATGCAAAATGGCCTTCGTAAATTTCTTCTGAGCCCGTGGGACACAGGTACTTACTTTCCTCTCATGGATTGTTTCACTTGCAGGAAAAAAATATAAAACAAAACGCGTGCATTCTAGCAAGCTTTGTGCGGTAAGTAAAATGCAAAACGGTCTGAAGCTTCGTCGCGGATGAAGAAGGTGAATGCGGAGCGGGTATTTCAGGCGAAAAGAGAGCGAAATAATACGACACGGAATACATGCAAAGGTAAAACAAAACCCTGCTGGTCTATCTCCTTTACTTCTGTTCCTGTGTGATATTTCTGGGGGACGGAATGAATGTGGTGAATATTAATAAGAAAAATGCGAGCGTTCTCTCTCGTCGCCCACATTCAGAAAGCTTTCGTTGTCGTGCTGTGTGACACGTAATGGACAGACTCCCACGCTGACGGCGAACACTGCACCCCCGACACGCCCGCGAGGACAGAGACAAAAACCTAAGACAACCACGCACACAGAAATGCCAGGTCTCCTGATTACCGCGAATACGGAATAAAATAAATACACAGACATGCAAGATAAACAAACTACCACATAATTTAGTACAGAATAAACTAGATACACGTACACAGTTAACCAGATGCACAGAAACACAGGCATAACAGGCACACAGACTACAGCAGATAAAGAATAAGCAAGATACACAGACACAAGAGCAGACAGAGTATCAAGACACCTCTCCACCCGGAATTGACCTCTCGTTCTTTTTTCTTTTGTCTGAGCAGCGGCTAGCGGGCCTTTTTTGTTCCTGTTTGTGTGTTGTGCCCTTGAGCGGTCTCCCTTGCCGTAAAAAAACAAAACAAAAAAAAAAAACATTAACGGATACACTGAAACGGACTGAACAGACACCAAAAAGCGATGCAAATACTGTTCATAAATCTTCTAAACTCTTTTATATAGGAGCAGTGATTAGCGGGCTTTTGTTTTCTCTCATTATTATCTTTGCCTTTGAGTTTCTTCCTTTCCTGTAAAAATAAAGAAAAATCATCACCCTCATCTTGCGCGAGGGAGTTTAAAGGAAGAGTCATGTCATCCTTTCAACAGTCTATCTTAGCGCCGAGTGAATAGATGCCGTGCCGGGACGCGTGACAAAAGCCGTTCAGGGGAGTGGATGTAAATGTACCAGGAGGACTGTCTTTCATGTAGGCGCTTCCTCATCTCATCTCTTGGCGTCGGCTGTTTAGTTATCGCCCGGCGCGGCTCGTTGTCTCGGGCGGAGGAGGAGGAGGGTGACCGGCGGGTTCGGGTGGCGGTCGGTGTTTGTCTTTCATTTCTGCCTCGGTACAGACGCGGGGAGGCTGGGAACCTACACATGGCGCCGCCGACCACACTCACTACAGTTACCCCCACGCATGCACCGATAACAACGCCAGACCTGCCTTACCCTCACCTTCCTTCTCTTCCCCTTCTCTTCCTCCTCCCATGCCGACCCTTCACTCCTTTTCCTTGAGTATCTGCGCTTCTCTCAACCCTTTTTATTTCCAGTCAATTCTTCCTTTCCACACGTATTCCTACCCTCCCATTCCTTTTCTTTCCCTTCCTCCCACGCCACTCATCGTCCCTCCCTATTCTCTCTCAGTCCTTCCTTTCCACACGTGTACACGCCTCGCCTATTCCCACCCTCCCATTCCTTCACTTTCCTTCCCTTCATCCCATGCCGACCCTCAAACAGTCCCATTTCCATTTTCTCTCAGTTCTTTTCCACTCGTATCTACGCCTCGCTTATTCCTACTCTTCCATTCCTTCTCTTTCCCTTTCTCCCAAGCCGTCTCTGTGCCATTCCCATTTCCAATTAGTCCTTTTCCATATGTATGCCGGTCACTGCCACCCCATTTCTTTTCTCTTTCTTTCCCTCTTCCTCTGTACCATTTACATTTCCTATCAGCCCTTTTTTTCACGCATATATACGCTTTACATACTCCTACCATCCCATTCCTTTTCCGTCAGTCCTTTCCTTCCACTCTTAGCTACGTCTCGTCTCTGGCTCTCCCATACTTCCTCATCCCCTCCACACCTTTCCTCACCCACACCACCTCACGCTACCTTCCCTCCCCTTCCTCCTCCCTCCCTCCCTCTTACCTTCCACACTTACAGTCCCTCACCCGCACGTCAGTTCCCTCACACGCCCCCTCACGCTACCTTCCTGCTCTCCTCCTTCATCCTCTTCCTCACTGCTATTTTCTATCATTTCCAGCTTTTACTAATACTGCGCTTCTGCCTTTCGGGTTTTCAGTTTCAATATACATCTAAATCAACTGCAAATTACTCCATATCTGAATTTTGCCTACATATCAATACTGTGTTTTGGGTTGTATGCTTAACGATTATTTTCCTCTCTCAATATATATCTACAACTTCAAATTTCTCACTATCTAAATTTTGTCTATACATCAATACCGCGTTATAGATTATTGTGTAGGATATGCTTCACTTTTTTTTTCTTTCAACGGGAAACTGAAAAAAAAATCTCCAATCGCTCGCCGTGCAAACAAGTTCACTCGGAAGAAAAATTCCAATCACCCAACAGACCCGGACAGGAACCCGCTCCACCTTTCCATCCAGCCACCTTTTCAACGCTCACTGGAACCCCTCCACCAGCATCCTTTCAGCCTCCTCTCCCACCCTTTACTTTCCCTTTCCTCCCCAGTAAGTCAACCCTTCTCCCCTTTTTCCTTCTCTCCTTTTTCTTTCAGTATCGTTTTTCTACGTCTTTTCCCTTCGCAAGTCCCTCAACCGTCAATAATTTTACATTCTTCCTGTCCCTTTCCCTTCTTTGCCTCCATCTATTCAACTTCCTTCCTTCCAACCTTCCCTTCCATTCTTACACGTCTCCTTCCTTCGCAAGTCTCTCCTGACCCTTCCACTTTTTTTTTTTCTTGTCTCTCTCTCTCTCTCTCTCTCTCTCTCTCTCTCTCTCTCTCTCTCTCTCTCCCTTTTACTTCCCTTTCATTCTTACACGTCTCCTCCCTTCGCAAGTCTCCCCGCCGTCAACAACTTACTCTTCCTGTCTCACTTTTTTTCCTTCTCTCTTCATCTTTACCTCTTCCTTTCCTTTCCCTCCCACTCTTCGCCCCTGCCCTCCATTTCTCTCGTCAACAACCCCCACGCACAGTCTCTCTCTCTCTCTCTCTCTCTCTCTCTCTCTCTCTCTCTCTCTCTCTCTCTCTACCATTCTCCCCTTATCTCCCCTTCACTGACACTCCAAGTTCTCCCATCACTTCCTCCTCCTCCTCCTCCTCCTCCTCCTCCGCGACACCTGAGTGCCTGCCGAAGGGAACACCTGCCACCAACACGCCAGGGGGAGCACCACCTCGGAGGATAATGGCGCAGTGAGGCCTCCCGTTGCTCACATGGATGGGAAGCATGTCAAGAGGAGGAGTTATAGTAGCAGTTGCTAGAGGAGGAGGAGGAGGAGGAGGAGGAAGAGGAGGAGGAGGAGGAGTAAAGCGGTCATGAGGGAGGGAATTAAGAGATGAAAGACAAGAAAGAGAGATAAGGAGGCAAGGGAGAGGACCAGTCTACTAATGAACCGTGGGTAGTAAAGCACGTGGATATGAGTAGAGTGCGAGGTAACAGTTAAAGTGATTGACTGATAGAAGAAAGGAGTTCACCGATAATAGGAGGGAACAAATGATAAATGCTGGCAGTGGGAATGAATGAAGGAAATTAAGTGGAAAGGGATATAAGTTACATGGAAAGGACACGTTGGTAGGGCAAAACAAGGGGAGGGGAGTGCAAGGTAACAGTTGAGTATACCGTATTGGGAGCGGTTAAAGGATGCTGGCGGTGAAAATGAATGAAAGCAATGTAAGGGAAACGAGTAAGCTGGAGGGAAAACTTGGGTATGTCAGAGCAAGAGGAGTGGAGTATCGTTAATGGGAGGGGATAAATGATAGGTTAGAGTTGGTAGTGGGAATGAATGAAAGCAATGACGGGGCGAGGAAAACGAATAACCTGGTGAGAAAAAAGTGGTTAGGGTAGAGTGCTAAGTGGCAGGTGCATGGGGCGGAAACTGACAGGCAACAGGCAACAGCAGCTGATGATGACTGACTACGTTGTGAGTATGTGTGAATGCCAGCAATTTGCACCGAGTCGTCGTCGCTTTTACAGCTCTTGGTCGCGGTCGCCGTAGCGGAAAATACACACGGTTAGCTTGGGAGAATTATGAACGGTTAAACCCAGGCGGAATTCTCTTTAAAACGAGGAAAACTGAGTGACTAAATTACTTGAAATTGAAAGACTGAGAGCCCCCGAGAGAGAGAGAGAGAGAGAGAGAGAGAGAGAGAGAGAGAGAGAGAGAGAGAGAGAGAGAGAGAGAGAGAGAGAGAGAGAGAGAGAGAGAGAGAGAGAGAGAGAGAGAGAGAGAGAGAGAGAGAGAGACCTAAACACACACACACACACACACACACACACACACACACACACACACACACACAGAGGAAGGCCTTTGTTCAACAGTGGACTAGTAATGGCTGCTCCAAGGCTGATGGTGACAATAGTTGTTTTCTTGCATAATTTCCTTCCGGCCTGACCCGCGCGCTCTTCTTTGAGGTTGTATAAACTTGGGCGACTTTATGAAAAAACACTTGAACGCTACTTTCTGAACCTTTTCCTTCGGGTATAGAGTAAGAGTGAGTTAAGTTAATGACAATGATAATAATAAGAAGAAAAAGGAGAAGAAAAAGAGAAGAAAAAGAACAATAATAATAATAATAATAATAATAATAATAATAATAATAATAATAATAATAATAATAATAAAATAAAAAAATAAGAAGAAAAAGACGGATACGAAGAAGAACAAGAACAACAACAAAACAACAACAACGAGAAGAAGAAAAAGAGAAAGAAGGAAAAAGAAAGAGAAGAAAATAAAACGAAGAAGAAAAGAAAAAGAAAAAGAAGGAAATGAGGCGGCAAACGAAGAAAGAGACGAAGACGAAGAAGAAGTTAAAAGTAATGTTTATCAGAAGGGCTTTTTTATGTTCGTTCGTCCGTTCGTCCGTCTCTGATCCGCGTGCAGTTATCTGAGGGCGAGTTGTAGACCTTCGGCGATATTAGTCCCGTTTTTGGTCCCTTCCTCTCCCCCTTCCCCCCTTTCCCCCTCCTCCCCCTTCTTCTTCAGTTCGGGCCTCGTGCCAAGACCTGAAAATATATCGCTGGAGCAGATTTTATTTTTCGCCTCATGGATCTCTCTTTCTCCTCCTCCTCCTTCTTCCACTCCTCCCTCCTCTTCTCCCCCAACCTATCCTTCTCTTCTTCCCTACTTCTTCTTCTCCTTTCCTCCCCATCCTCCTCTATCTCTCATTCTTCCCTTTCTCCTTCTCTTTTTCTCTTTTTCTTTTTCGTCTTCCTCCTCTTCTTCCTTCTTCTCGTCTCCTCCTTCTCTCCTCCTCCTCCTTTCAATATCTTTCCTTCTCCTCCTCCTCCTCATCATCTCCTTCCTCCTTTTTCCTCCTCCTCCCCCCCTTTCGCCCTCCTCCGGTTCCTCCTCCTCCTCCTCTCCTCCAGAAAACTACGGCGTCAGTATTATTTCTTCCTTCCTCTTATCATCTCTTTTTTACAGGAAGAAAAAGTGAGAAAAACATTAAGCCGTCAGAATCATTACTCTCTTTGTTCTTTATTTCGCTAACACGGAGAGAAAAATAAAGAAGAGAGAAAAATATATATGACTGAGGCGTTTGTATAATTGCGTACTTTCTCTTATTCTTTTTGGCGGGAAGGAAATGAGAAAATAACAATAATAATACCAGCAACAAAAGTAGTAATGCAAATAGTAGTAGTAATAGTAGTAGTAGTAGTAGTAGTAGTAGTGGTTGAAGTATTTGTATTAGTAGCAGTAGTAGAAACAGTAGTAGTAGTAGTAGTAGTAGTAGTAGTAGTAGTAGTAGTAGTAGTAGTAGTAGTAACAATAATAATAAAAATAATAATAATAATAATAATAATAATAATAATAATAATAATAATAATGATAACAATAATAATAAATATAGGCAATACGGTGAGTGACTAACATTATTTTTATCGCGTTTAAATAATTTTTTTCCTTTTTCTTATTCTCAACTTGGAGGTAATGAGAACACAACGATAATATCTACAACAATACCCTAACCGTCAACAATAATAATACCAGTAATAGCAATAACGCGTATTAATAATAATCAACCTGTACAGCATGGCGGTGAGTGACGGGCCGGGATTATTTTTTCTGGTGGCGTGGTTTTGGCATGTGGCGCGGCGAGGGCGGCGAGACAGGTTATTCAGAGCCGCTGAGTAGGCCGTCACCACCTGCCGCCTGCAATTTAATCCGTCACAAGAAAGTCACGCATGAAAAAGAGGAGCGGAGAGGAAAAATAGAAAGGTCAAAGTGGGTGACAGGGAGACTAGGATAAGGAAAGTGGTAGGGAGGATGGGGTAAGGAGGATGACAGGGAGGGAGAGGTTAGGTGGGTGGCAGGTAAGGAGAGTAGAAGGGAGGATGGGGTAAGGAGGATGACAGGGAGGGAGAGGTTAGGTGGGTGGCAGGAAAGGTAGGATAAGGAGGGTGGTAGGGAGGATGGGGTAAGGAGGATGACAGGGAGGGAGAGGTTAGGTGGGTGGCAGGAAAGGTAGGATAAGGAGGGTAGGGTTTAGAGGGGGTCATGGAGGGAGGGGTGAGGAGGGTGACAGGGTGGTGGTGGTGGCAGGGGATGGAGTAATCGTTGGCAGAGTGGTGCTGATAGTGGCAGGGAGGGTGGTGTGTAACAAAGGCATGGGGGGCAGGGAGGGCGGTGTGTCACAGTGGCAGTGAGGGTACTAGCAATGGCAGGGAGGGTACTAACGATGGCAGGGATGTTACTAATAGCGGCAGGGGTGACAGTAGAGGCAGTAAGCTTAGAAAGGGGAGCGGTAGGGTTAAATTAGCTAGGAGGTAGGAATGATGCTGGCAGGGAGAAACAGAAGAGGCCAAAGCAGGGGTTGTCAGTGTGGCAGGGGAGCGTTAACAGGGGCTGACAGGGAGAGGCAGAAGAGGTCAAAGCAAGGGTCGCAGAGTAAAAAGGGCAAAGAGGGGCTGGCAGGGAGAGGAAGAAGAGGTTTAAGCAGGGATCGTCAGCGTAGCAGGGGCTGGCAGGGAGAGGAAGAAGAGATCAAAACAGGGGTCGTCAGTGTGGTGGGGGTAGCGGGGTCAGGTTAACAGTCTGGCGCACTAATAAGCCGGCTGTCAGGAGCGTGCAGTCAGCCGCCGCGCCGTGAAGCAGAGGCTGATGATAAAAAAATAGGCTTCGCGTAATTCAATTAATATTATAATCATAGACTTCGCGTTCCTCTCTTTGTTTGCCTTGTCGCTGCCCGGCGCTGCTACGATTCTTGTTTCCTTTGTTTTCCTTCTTCTGTTAATTCTTATACTTCTGCTGCTTTGGTCATGATTATTATTATTATTATTATTATTATTATTATTATTATTATTATTATTATTATTATTATTATCGTTACATTTACTAAAAACAACAATAAACTCAGGAAAACATTACTCTGGAGGAGGAACATAAGAGGAGGAGGAGGAGGAGGAGGAGGAGGAGGAGGAGGAAACCTTCAAACATCGAGGAAGGAGTTGGAGAAGGAATAGCAAGAGGAGGAGCAAGAGGAACATGAGGAGGAGGAAGGGGAAGAGGAACATAAGGAGGAGTAAGAAGAGGAGGAGGAGGAGGAGGAGGAGGAATTACCGCCCTTCCCCCATTAGGCGTCACGATTCAGCATTCATCACGGTAATTAACTATTGGTAATGAGACAGACTAATTAGCGAGCCAATTTTTGGAGATATTTACGGCCATGCACTTTAGGCTGATCCGACAATCCTTCGTCTTCTCCTCCTCTTCCTCCTCCTCCTCCTTCCTTTCTCCCCCTCCTCTTCATATTCTCTTTCTCTCTCCATCATCACTGTAACCTTCATCATTGCTCGACATTAATCTCTTTCCTCCTCCTTCTTCCTCCTCCTCCTCTTCAGTCATCACTCCTAATCGTCATTAATCTAATTCTTCTCACTCAGGAATTAGCACCAATAAACATCAATTAACTCCTTCTTTACACACACACACACACACACACACACACACACACACACACACACACACACACACACACACACACACACACACATACACACACTGAAGTACTACAACGTGAATGGCCTGTGTCGCTCCAGCCTTCATAATCTCCAGTAACATCCACGCATTACTTCTAGCCAACATGTGTAGGTCTCCATTCGTACCCTGCAAACCCTCCCTCTCCCTATGTACCTGGCTGCTGTGAGAGGCAACACCTAACATTATCACCTTCTGAAAGGCGGACGAGAAGAGAAGAGGGAGAGAAGGAGAAAGAGAGAGAGAGAGGGAGAGGGGTGGATGGAAGGGCAGGGAGAGGAGGGGGAGGCGAGGATTATGCAAATGTGAAATATTGTGAAGCGGAAAATTGTATCTACATGTTTGATTTCATTATTTGTATTCATTATGGATGCAAAGGGAGCTCAAGGAACGTGTGTATTGCATCAGCGGTGACAGGTGAGGAGGAGGAGGAGGAAGGGTACAGGTAAAGTGGGATCGACAGGTAAGAAAAAGCAGGACCAGGACAAACAAAGTCGGACGAGGCAAAAAAAAAAGATGAAGATAGGAAAGAAATACGAAGAGGACGAGGAAGAGAAGGAGGAGGAGGAGGAGGAGGAGAAAGTATACAGGTACTAAGAAAATGACAGGTAAGAAAAAGGAGTAAGACAAGCAAAAGCGAAGTGAAAAGAAAAGATAAGGATAGGCAAGGACGAGGTGGGCTGGGAGCGTCAGGTAAGCACAGGTAAGACCTCTGCCGTAGTCTCACAAACATGTTTAATCGTCCCTTCACGTGTGTGCCTCGCCTCGTGTGTTGCTTGTCACTGATGCTCTTATTACGGACTTAGCGAGGGAGGTTTTGGACGTTTCTCCTTTTTCTGCTTGATAAATCGTGTATGAATAGCAAAGTGCCTGTTACGGCCCTAAGTACAGGTTCCTACCTTGCTATTATGGACGAAGAGCAGTACGAGGATTTTTGCGTTTCTTCATTTTCCGCTTGATAAATCGTGTATGAATTTCGAGATACCTGTTACGGTCATAAATACATGTATCTTTTTTAATTTTATAGCTTTTATTTTCTTGCTTCTTGCTTGGAGATGAATGACTTGCCTTCTCTTTAAAACGCGAGTCAGCTAAGTTAAAAAAATGCACTCCTTCATATTGTAATTTTTCCTTCATTTTATCCCTGTGATTAAAAATATTTTTATCTTTTTTTTCTTGCTTGCTTGCAGATCAATGCCTGGTCTTCTCTTTAAGCTGCCAATCAGCCAAGTTAAAAAGCACTTCTCCATACTGTAATTTTTTCCTCCTTTTATCCCTGTGATTAAAAATACTTCTATGATGTTTTTTTTCATTGCTTGCTTGTATTCTCTTTCAGCCGCAAGTCAGCCAAGTTAAAATGCACTTTTCCATATTGTAATTTTCCTTCCTTTGTCCCTGTCTCCTTCCCTTCCCCTTTATCGCTTCTACACCCCTCCGCCCCTTCCTCCCTTCCCCCGCTCTCCTCATTACCCGCGCCGCCCCTCTGGTTCCTTCTCTCCCCGCACACAAGTCACACCCGAGACGAATATTGATCGGTAATGGAGGTAACAACCCCCTGCCACGCCCGTCCTTCACCTGACGGGCCGTGACAGCAAGATTAAGGCCTTGCTCGCGCGCCGCCAGAACAAAGGTAAGCCCCTTCACCTGCCGCGTGCACGTGCTTCATTACTCATGGCCAGGCATTATCCGCCTCACCGCTCGCCTGCCGCAGACAACCTCTCCGACTCGACACCTTGTATTTCACGCGCAAGAGAAGCACGTCCTCTCTGATTATACTATAAAGATCAGATGAAGTAAAGAGACGTACTATGCAGCACTACTTCGCAACCTCTTCGCCTCACACAACACTATATTTCACGCGAAGGAGAAATTCGTCCTCTCTGATTATAATAATAATATCAAAACAAGTAGAGACGTACTATGCAAAACCTTATACTTCACGCGCAGGAGAAATTCGTCCACTCTGATTATACTAAAATTAAGATCTCAAGGAAACTATAAAAGAGACGTACTATGCACCAGTGCCTTACAACCCCTCCGTCTTAACACCCTATATTTCACACACTGTAGAAATACGTCTACTCTCATAATACCAAAAAATAAGACATCAAATAAACTACGAAAAAACTGTACTATGCAGCAGTAACTCACATCCTCTCCGCCTCAGCACATATTTTACGAGGAGAAAAATACGCCCACTCTGATTATACGAAAGAAAAGATAACCAGGAAACTAAAAAAGGAGACGTAGGTAATATGCAGCGGTACTTCCATCCTCTCCGCCTCAACATAATATATTTTACGTGCATGAAAAATACGCCCACTCTGTTATACACCGAAAAAAGATCAAAACAACTATTACAGAGAATACGAATAATATATGCAGAGGTACACTATTCCCTCGCCACTTATACTGCCAATCTTACTGTAAAGTACTACGTATGGTGTCGAATGTTTCCGGTTCAATAAAACAAGGAACTCCTAAACGGTGATTATAGACGAAACCCAAACTGGAGCAGAACCGTTTCCTTCCCTGCGTTTCTGGCGGCGTAAAAAATGGGTACAAATGAAATTCCTTCGCTCGAGCCGTCGAAGCAAGGCGGCAGCGGCGAAACAACACTTAACAAAAACACGCCCACGCCGCCGTCACCCACACATGCTGCCGATAGATGGCGCACACCCTCCCTCTCCCCCTTTAATGCTTTCTCCACCTCTCCCTATACCCCCAGTCCCCCATCTCCCTCTCCCTCAGTTCCTCATCTCCACCTCCACCTAACCCCGTCTCCCTCTCCTTCCCTTCCTACATATCACCCTGCTATTTTACCCTCCCCAAACACCTTCAGCACATCTCCCTAAGCCGCATATCTCCCTTCTCCCATGTTTACACCTCTCTCTGACCCATCTCTATATACCTCCTTCGATTCCAATACCCTTTCGTTCACTGGTTCACTGTAGCTTTCCTGACACCACATCTCAGTCCCTTCGCCCTCAGCCTCTCATCTATTTCCAACCTCCATTCCCTCTCTTCCCCTTTTTCGCTTTCCTTAACTCATCTTCTTCGATTCAACTACCCCTTCGTGCTTGCTCAAGAATCCGGTACCTCCATCGCAAACCCTTCGCCTTCAGTTACGTTCATCTTTAATCTCCATTCTGTTTCCTCCCATCTCCCTTCGATTCCAACACCCCTTCTTCTCTGTAACTCTCCTGACACCCCATCTCAACTCCTTCGGCTTCAGCCTCACGTCTCTAACCTCCTTTCTATCTCCTCCCATCTCCCTTCGATTCCAACACCCCTTCTTCTCTTTAACTCTCCTGACATTCTATCTCCTCCCATCTCCCTTCGATTCCAACACCCCTTCTTCTCTTTAACTCTCCTGACACCCCATCTCAACTCCTTCGCCTTCGTTTATCTCTAACCTCCTTTCTATCTCCTCCCATTTCCCTTCGATTTCAACACCCCTTCTCTGTAGGTCTCCTGACACCCCATTTTCCCACTTCCCCCGCGTCCTGCACCTCCTCAACCCCATCTTCCACCTCTCCAAGCACCTGCAGCTCTCTCCAACCCTCGTTCCGGCCTTCCCGCCTCTTGCAGCTGCTGTGCAAGTTGTAGCAGCAGCTGTTGTTCCCTCGCCGGCGGTAGGCAAGGCTCCAGGGGACGCCATCAAAGGCCCGACCTTCCCCTTTGCCCAGAGCGATGAGTTGCGCTTCGGATTTCCATCGCTCTCTTTACCTCGCGAAAGACCGACGTGAGCCAGAGACTAAAGGGACTTCGTATTTCCGACCTCGAGACAATTACGTACAGTTTTCCTTTTATACGTTTTCTTGTTTTCTCTCCCTCCGTGTGTGTGTGTGTGTGTGTGTGTGTGTGTGTGTGTGTGTGCTGACGTTCTCACTTGTTGATTAATTTTGACGGAGTTTTGAAGATGACGTACGTAAGGGAAGGATTCACGGGACTATTTTCGTTCTGGCAACAGTGACTTAGTTTTTTTCTTATTCCAGCTTCTTTTACTTTGGGTGTGTGTTGCAAGCCATGTTTCCGTTCATATTTAGGGGCTTCAATTTTTTAAAGTAAAGGGGGCAGTTTAAGGGCAAAAATAATGAATAAAACCCCCCAGCTAATCACTGCTCTTATATAAAAAGTAAAAATGAGTGGCCGAATGAGTTACGTAGCTCTGTCCCTCTCTTACCTAACGAAACACTGCTGGACGCGAATGGTACAAGTGTTTTAATGACCCAAAAACTTACCAAATATGTTTTTCTTCACTTTATAACAGTATTTTGTTCATGAAAGGAGAAAAGCAGAAAAAAATAAAAAAAGAAAACCACGAAGACAAGACTAAAAAGGAAGAGAACGAAAGATCAGAATAAGAAAAACACGAACGAAAGGGAAAGAGACGAACGGAAAGAGGAGATGAATCGGAGAGAGAAAAAGGAGGAGGAGGAGGAGGAGGAGGAGTAGGAGGAGTCTAGCGGTGGTCATGGTGGTGGTGATAGAGGAGGACGAGGAGGAGGGAGTGAGGAAAAGGATGGAGGAAAATCTTATCAGTGTGGAAGAGGAAGAGGAGTGATTAGGAGAGGACAGGAACAGGGTAATGGATGGAGAGGATCTTGGTAGGGCGCCAGACAGCTCTCTCTCTCTCTCTCTCTCTCTCTCTCTCTCTCTCTCTCTCTCTCTCCAAACCTAAATATTAAGAACAGAAAATAATGATAATTGGCAAACGTGAGAGAGAGAGAGAGAGAGAGAGAGAGAGAGAGAGAGAGAGAGAGAGAGAGAGAGAGAGAGAGAGAGAGAGAGAGAGAGAGAGAGAGAGAGAGAGAGAGAGAGAGAGAGAGAGAGAGAGAGAGAGAGAGAGAGGTGGGGGAGGGGGGGTCAACGCTGGCCTCAATGGGTCCAATTAACGAGTCTCGTGTGGGTCTTTCGGGGTCAGGGGTTGAGGGAGGGTCAGGGAGGGTCACGTGGAGGTCAGGGAGGGAAGAGGGGAGGGAGGTAGGCGGGAAGGCACGGAGGAGAAGGGTAGAGCAGAGGGAGAGGGAGATGAAATTAAAATGTTAAGGGAGAGTGGTGGAAGAGGAGGAGGAGGAGGAGGAGGAGGAGGAGGAGGAGGAGGAGGAGGAGATGGAAAGAAATGGGAAAAAAAGAAAGAGAATAAGGAGAAGGATGATTAATATAGAGACGAGTATAAGAAACAAGGCATATGAAGTGAATGAGAAAGAAGAGGAGGAGGAAGAAAAGAAGGAGGAGGAGGAGAAGAAAGAGGTGGATGAAAAATGAAAGATAATCAATAAGAAAAGATGACAACCATATGGAAAACGAAGAATAAAGGAAAAAAAGAGGTAAAAGAGACAGTAAGTAAAATAAGAGATGGTGCAAAGGAAGATTAGGAGGAGGACGAAAGAGGAGGAGAACGAGGAGGAAGGTAAAGAGCAAAAAAAATGAGAAGGTGAAGGAAATCGAAGGAAAAAAGACGCGTATGTTAATTAAGAGGGAAATGTAGGAGGAGGAAGAGGAAAACGGGGAAAAAGACAAGACATAACAAAACAATAAGAATAAGTAAAGGAAATCGAGGAAAAAACAACCACAACTTTAAAATGATGATGACGATGATGAAATAAGGAATCAATAGTGACCAAATATTTTAAGTCTGCGTGCGGTCGAAATAGATTGAGGGAGTGCCATGAGGGGGGGGGGAGAGAGAGAGAGAGAGAGAGAGAGAGAGAGAGAGAGAGAGAGAGAGAGAGAGAGAGAGAGAGGAGGGGCGGATCGGGGAGAGATTAAAGGATTACAGAGGAAAGGAGGGAGTGGTTGGTTGGGGGCTTTCTAGAAATGGAGGGAAAGTAGAGAGAAACGTGAATGAAAAGGGGAAATGAGAAAAAAGAAGGAAATGCAGGAAAGGAAAAAAAAGAAGCAGAAATGAAAGCGAGAGAAACGAAATGAAAAAGATAAATGATAGAGAAAAGAGTGCAGGAAAGGAAAGAAAAGAAGCAGAAATGAACGCAAGAGAGAAACGAAATGAAAAAAAATAAATTAAGGAAAGGACGAAGAGAAAAAGAAGTAAATGTGAGAAAAGACAAAGTAGCGTGAAATAAGAAAACAGAAATACAGAAACAGAAGAAGAAAAGAATGAAGCAAAAGTGAATGCAGGAAAAGAGAAAGAAAAGTCAAATGAGAAGAGAAAGGCAGGAAAGGACGAAGAAAAGAATGAACCAAAGAGAAAGCAGGAAAAAAGAAAAGACTAAATACTCCACCCCCCCAAAAAAGGATAGGAATGCAGGAAAACTTAGAAGAAAAATACAATACAATAAAATACAGGAAAAGAAAAGATCGGAGAAGAGAAAAGAGAATGAAGGGAAAAAGGAAAATAATGCGTGAAAGAAAGAGGAAACATGACACACACAATACCAAAAAATTGTTCAAGGAAAGAAAAAAAAGCAAGAAAAATCTCCAACAAGATCGTGATGTCGATAGGAAGAAGATCAAGGAAGATGGACAAGCCGGGACAGATTCTTCCTCTCTCTCCTTTGCCTTGACAATCTTACAGAGAGAGAGAGAGAGAGAGAGAGAGAGAGAGAGAGAGAGAGAGAGAGAGAGAGAGAGAGAGAGAGAGAGAGAGAGAGAGAGAGAGAGAGAGAGAGAGAGAGAGAGAGAGAGAGAGAGAGAGAGAGAGAGAGAGAGAGAGAGAGAGAGAGACACACACACACACACACACACACACACACACACACACACACACACACACACACACACATAAATACGATGGCACAAAATTGTATACAAAAGCCACTCGCTGACTCGCCGGGAAAATATCGCACGAGTCACTATTTTCAGATCCAAAACAACGCCATTTGCATAAACTTTCTATTTTAATACCAACTTTAAGCGGACCGACTTCTCCCGCGCAGTTTTCAGCACGGCGACTTATCTCTCACTCTCTCTCTCTCTCTCTCTCTCTCTCTCTCTCTCTCACACACACACACACACACACGACTCCGGTAGCTCAGTGGACTAGCGCTCAACCTCCATGCACTCAACACTCTCAAGCCCTGGCGGGGATCGAACCCAAGGCCTTTAGAATAGAAGTCAAGGCAGCAAACCAACTGAGCCACCGAGCCACCTCTTATTCTGATGGCCCAGGTTCGATTCTCAGCACTTATATTGCACTACATATCTGGCCTTTATTTTTGTTTTCCATTATTTTCTTCTTACTCACTCTCTCCTCCTCTCCTCCTCCGCTTCCTCCTCCTCCGCCT
Organism: Eriocheir sinensis; assembly: GCF_024679095.1. Classification (NCBI taxonomy): domain Eukaryota; kingdom Metazoa; phylum Arthropoda; class Malacostraca; order Decapoda; family Varunidae; genus Eriocheir; species Eriocheir sinensis. Next base: position 17,482,073 of record NC_066541.1, on the reverse strand, counting down.
CCTCCGACTCCTCCTCCACCTCCTGTCACCTGCCTTCATTAGCTAAGACAACATGAGCCGTCAGGTGAGATGCAGAACGTTTGCACACACCTGTCAGCTCCCCTTCCAAGACGTGGCTCCCTTGTATACCAGTCTTCCGCCTCCTTACACCTGGCTACACCTGGCTCATACTCGTCACACTTTGATACACCTTGTCACCGCCACCCTCTCTCTCCCTCTGCCTCTAACCAGCTCTTTTTAACTGCCTCTCATTCTAACGCTGCTCCATCCCATCACATCACATCTTTCCACCACCGCCACTACCACTACCACAACCATCGCCGCCGCCACCACCGTCGCCGACGCACTACGCCCCAAGCACAGCTGTTCGTTGGCCGGTAATGCCTTTCAGTTCTCCTCGTGTGCGTCGGCCAATCTCCACCGCGGCTGTAATTATGCCATGCCAGTAATAATACGAGGAATTGCTGAGGCTGAGAGGAGGGTTGGTGGGTGGGGGGAGTGATGTGCGGAGAGGAGGAAGGATGAAGAGGAGGAGGAGGAGGAATCGGGGAGAGGGGAACGGGGCAGTGAGGTTAGGATAGGAGGTGGAGGAGGAGGAGAGGGTGGGATGCTTACAGCCGGAGAGATGGTGCGGAAAGGAGGAAGGGGAGGGAGAGGAAGACTGAAACAGAAAAGTGGAGGAGGGGAAGTCGTGGAAGAGGAGGAGTAGAGGGAGGGAAGCTCGGAGAGGGAGAAGTGGAGCAGAGAGGAGGAAGAGAGGGAGGAGGAGGGGAAGACTGAAGCAGAGTGTGGGAGAGTGGAGGCCGGGGAAGAAGAGGAGGAGGCGGAAAGCTCGGAGTGGGAGAAGTGGAGCAGAGAGGAGGAAGAGAGGGAGGAGGAGGGGAAGACTGAAACAAAAGCGTGGGAGAGTGGAAGCCGGGGAGGAAAAGGAGTAGAGGGAGGGAATTTCGGAGAGGGAGAAGTGGAGCAGAGAGGAGGAAGAGAGGGAGGAGGGGAAAACTTGGAACAGGAGAATGGAAGAAGAAAAAAATAAAGCAAAATAGTGAGGAATATAGAGTAGGAACTGTAACGGCCCGAATGTGAGTGAGCGAGAGGGTATGCAAGTCAGTGAGTAACAGAGTAAGTGTAAGCGAGTGAGTGAATGAACGAGACAATGTGAGTAAGTCAGTGAGTGACAGAGTAAGTGTGAGTGAGTGGGAGCGTGAATGAGTGAAAGAGTGAATGAGTGAGGGAGTGAATGGGTGGCTAAGGAATGTAAGTGCGTAAAAGGTTATGAGAAGATAACACGGCGAGCGAATGAGTAAATATAATGAACGAGTTACTGAAATCCCTCATCTCAAAGCCTCGAACCCCCAAGAAACCAATAACTAGTTAGGTAGGTAGGTAGGGTTTGATTGTAATGCCGAGAGGGAGTCACGTGAAGAAGGGGGAGGAGCTTAGCGAGGAGCAAAGGTGAGAAGGCGAGGGCAAGGAGACCCACGGGCCAGTGAAGAAGAGTACCACAAGCTTGGGAGACGTGAGGAGACGAACACTCCTACAGCAAGGAGCGGCAGCGAGAAATCAGAGAAAAGCGGGCTGGTCAGAGAGGTGCCCATCTCTCCACTCAGCCCCCGACCCACACACCACCCACGGCCTGCTGTGTGAGGCGGGCTAGTCAGGAGACGAGCAGCAGGCAGCAAGAAAGGCAGCGAGTTGGAGTTGAGTGAGAGAGGTGTCCATCTCTCCACTCAGCCCCCCCCGAAGAACCACCCACGGCCTGCTGTGTGAGGCGGGCTAGTCAGGAGACGAGCAGCAGGAAGCCAGAAAGGCAGCGAGTTGGAGTTGAGTGAGAGAGGTGTCCATCTCTCCACTCAGCCCCCCGAAAACCTCCACAAACCAACAAGAGGCGGGAAGAGGTCGGGCCCCCAAAACACTGCCCCGAGCTGCGCCTCTCCACACCAACCGGCGCCCGTCCGTCCATCACCAGGACCGCCCATTCCCATCGTGGACGTCCCCTGCTGAGCCCGACGCTCACGCCAGCTCCTGCTTCTCCTCCTCCAGCAACCAGAGCTATGCATTATGAGTATTCCCCAAATCTCCCTTGTGCCGGTAGCTAGTTAGATTAAAGGCATACAGCCTGTCAGTCATTTTTAGTACTCCGCTAACCTTTGAAAAATGAAACTAAATACATATTTATATACAACCTTACTGTGAGTGTCATCATTTGGAGCCTGTTTTCCTGCTCATTTGGGATTACTGAACCCTTACACACGCCCCCCCCCATAGTACATTATCACCATCCAGTTTCTTAATACTGTCTCGCAAGTGGTTCACACGGAAATCCTCCCACCTTCCATCATTAATCACAAGTAACGCCCTTCTGGTCACAAACCTCGGAACGAGTGTTCACTTGTCCTGAGGCCTTACCATCCGGGATCAGCGCTCGGGAATGTAGACTACTACAACGCTACCACCTACCATCACAACCATAGTGGTCGTCAAAAAGGTATGTAGCGACACTTGTAAACAAGAAGATAATAGGGAGAGAACGCTACAGAACCATAAGAGGGAGGATTGAGGGTGCAATAAGGAAAGGAGAGAGGAGAGAATAGTAAGAGGGAAAGGAGAGGAGAGAGAGAGAGAGAGAGAGAGAGAGAGAGAGAGAGAGAGAGAGAGAGAGAGAGAGAGAGAGAGAGAGAGAGAGAGAGAGAGAGAGAGAGAGAGAGAGAGAGAGAGAGACAGAGAGAGAGAGAGAGAGAGAGAGAGAGAGAGAGAGAGAGAGAGAGAGAGAGAGAGAGAGAGAGAAGAGAGAGAGAAGAGAGGGAGCAGGGTATGAGAGGGAAGGGAGGAGCAAAGGAGGCGGGGAGGGAGGGGGTGTAAAGGGGGGAGGGAGGGTGGTCAGGTGCAGTGAATATTCATTGTTGGCGCAAAAGAGTCGCTTTATCCCGTAATTTGCTGTTTCCGTCATGATGAGAGGACACAACACACCACTGAAGGGTACACGGGGATGAGGGTACCCTGGGGAAGGGAGGGATGGGAGGGGGGAGAGAAGGAAAAGAGGGGGAGAAGGGGGGAGGAAAGAGGAGGGAAAGAGGGGGAGAGATGGGGAAAAGAGAAGGGAGGGAAGGAAAGAGAAGGGGAGGAAAGGAAAGAGAGGGGGAGAGAGAGGGAGGGAAAAAGAATGGGAGAAAGGGAGAGAAGGAAAGAGGAGAGAGAGGAAGGGAAAGCCAAGGGAAGAAGGGAGGGAGGCAGAAGAGAAGGGTAGAAAGGGAGGGAGAAAAAGAAGGGGTAAGGGGAGGAAGGAAAAAAATAGAAAGGGAGGGAGTGAAGGGGGGAGTGGGAGGAGTATAACCGTGGCATGAAAGCGAAAGGTATAAAAACTGAAGGAAGATAAATTCGTGTATGTAAGCGAAGGTGAATGAATGCGAGAGATAAGCGAAGGGCAAATAACCAGCCAGTCAATCTCCCCTCCCCCCCCCGAAGAAAAAAAGAAACTACCCCCCCAAAAAAAACTAAAACGAATAGACCTCAAAAACAAATAACAAAAGAATAAAGAAAAAAATAGCAAATAGAATAAAAGGCGAGCGAAAAGAAAAACTTCCAGAGGATACACAGACACGAGAATAAAACGCAGCGGAAAAGATCAAAGAGAAGCGAAACCAAACCAGGAAATAGAAGATGAAGAAAAATAAACAGGAGGTGGTGGTGGTGCTGATGGTGGTGGTGATGATAGTGGTGCTGATGGTGGTGGTGATGATAGTGGTGGAGGTGGTGGTGATGATAGTGGTGGAGGTGGAGGTGGTGGTGATGATAGTGGTGGAGGTGGAGGTGGTGGTGATGATAGTGGTGGAGGTGGAGGTGGTGGTGGTGATAGTGGTGGAGGTGGTGGTGATGATAGTGGTGGAGGTGGTGGTGATGATAGTGGTGGAGGTGGTGGTGATGATAGTGGTGGAGGTGGAGGTGGAGGTGATGATGGGGGTGGAGGTGATGATGGGGGTGGAGGTGATGATGGGGGTGGAGGTGATGATGGAGGTGGTGGTGATGATGGAGGTGGTGGTGATGATGATGGAGGTGGTGGTGGTGGTGATGATGGAGGTGGTGGTGGTGATGATGGAGGTGGTGGTGGTGATGATGGAGGTGGAGGTGGAGGTGGTGGTGGTGGTGATGATGGAGAGAGAGAGAGAGAGATATGAAAACTTGCACCATAAAAGAGACTAGAGGAAGAAGAAAAAGTATTAAAAAAGAAAGAAAAAGAAAAAAGAAAGGCCGTAAAGGAAATTAAAGTAGAGACAGAAGCAAAGTGAGAGAAATGAGATTGAGAGATAAAAGGAAAAAGATGAAGAAAATAACACGAACAGGAGATGAAAACTGATATTGAAAAGGACGAAAGAGAGAAACGAATGAGGAGAGAAGGAATGAAATAAAGAAAAATGCTGGGAAAGGAAATTAAAGAAAATGAAAGGAAGAGGAGAGAAGAAAGATAAAGAAAGCGACACAAATAGATGAAAACGGATATTGAAAAGGACGAAAGAGGGAGAGAAAAACGAAAGAAAAGGAATAAAACAAAAATAAAAATGCTGGTAAAGGCAATGGAGGAAGATGAAAGGCAAAGGAGAGAAGAAAAATGAGATGAGGTAATGGAGCGTTTCTTTCTTTCCTCTCTTCCTCCTTTCTCGGCTTTCTCCCTTCCTCTCTTTATCACTTCTTCCTTTTTTCCTCTCAACATTTCCACCGCCGGCAAGTCCACATTTCTTCTTATTATTGAGATTAAAATTTTCTCTTATCTTTTCATCCGTCTTTCCTCTCTCCATAATTCTGTTTCTCTGTCTTCCCGTCTATCCTTCCTATTTCTCTTTCCCTCTCCTTTGTCCTTATCTTTCCATCTTCTCTCCCTCCCTCCACTTCACTCTTTCCTTCCGTCTTAAAATTCTTTCTCTGTATTTTTTTCCTGATTCTGTTTCTGTCTTTCTCCTATTCCTCCTATTAGTCTTTCCCTCTCCTTCGTCATAATTTTCTGCCTCCCTGTCTCCTCCTCCGCCTCTTCCTTGCTCTCTGCCTGTTTCTATTTCTCCTTCCTATCCCTCTTTCTTTTTTTTATTTTCCTCTTCTTCCTTGGATCCTATACCTTCCCTTTCTCAACTCTTCTTCGGTTTTCATTCCTTTTCTCTCTATTTTCTTCTACTCTTCTTCCTTGCACTCCTTCACTATCCCTATCTCTCCCCTCTTTGATTTTTCACCCCTCTTCCTCCCTTTTCCTCTTTTCTTCACTTTCCCCATCTCTCCATCGGTTTTCATCCCTTTTCTTTCTATTTTCTCGTCTCCTTTCGAGCACTCCACCTTTCTCTGCCCCCGTCCTCCTCCTTCCCAGCCTTCCCCGCTTCTTCCTCTCTCTAGTGCTCAAGTTACCTGGATATTTCATGCCTTCCTCCCCGTAACGGGCTCGCCAGGTACAAGGGCGGGGTAACGAAATGTTTGGTATTGAAAGCAAAATGTTTAGGAGAGAGATTTAGAGCGAACAAGTTTTCCCTTAAACCCAACACGTCCCACGCAGCGAAACACATTGAAACACTACTGCCACTACTACTGCTACCTGCGCGGCATTAAACAACTTTCATTTTCCTCTCCCTCCATGTCTCCTCTTTGCTCTCTCTCTCTCTCGGCCAGTGGTTCCCGGGTTCCCAGCCTTTCTCGTTCCGTGCCTCCTGACCAAAAAACATCATGATCTCCCTGGTACCCCTCAATGTACCTATGTCAGCATTCTATATTCAACTATTAGTAGCAATTAGTAATGTAATGGTAACAGTGCTTATAGGGACACCTAAACCGTTAGGAAATGTTTAAATTGAGTTAATACATTCCATTCGGTTAATCAATATAAAAAAAACTCTGGTAAACAGTTACTTTACCTCACATCGATGTCAGTGGGGGCTGAAACTGCTTATTTGCCGCAAGTTGGGTTACCCGTGGTTGAGCAGCGCTCAGTACACAGGGCAGGTCATTTACATGGAGCCGATTACGCTGTTTCGATTTAATGTTCAGCAGTGTCGAAAACCCCGACTCGCAGAGGCAAGTAAAGAAAACAGTAGAAGGGTAGAAGCACTGGGTAATGACAATATACTGTAAATATACTACACTACAATACGGGTCATCACTGTGGCCTTAATAATGACTACTGCAGTGCACCCCCGCGCCGGGCCCCACACGTCCACGTACGGGACAGGAATAGGTCGAGATGCCATCACCTCAATTTTCAAATCTCTCCATTGCCCCCTGGAAAATTTACTATGACCCCCAAGGGGGCCATGGGCCTCAGGTTGGTAACCACAACGCTCGACTCTTTGCTGCTTGTAAATTATCGCGATATTTTTTGCTGCTAGTAAATAATCGCAATATTTTGCAACTTTCTTGCTTTAGAGGATTCTAAATGCCTAGAAATACCCTTCACTTCGAATATTTCGATGCCTACAAACATTGAATAACGCTGAAAGACGAATTTAAACTCGTATATGTAACAAAGAAACTCCCGCTCTAGCGCCATCTCCCTCTTAATCTCTCCCTGTATCCTGTTTTTGCTCCCTGCCTCCCTGTCTGTTTGCTTTTGCTCCCTGACAACCTTTGCTCCCTGTCTCTCCCTTCATCCCTCCCTTCCCTTCCCCGCACACGTCGCTGCTTCATTCCCGGCGCAGGCACGGCACACAAATTCAGCCCCAAGCTCACCCATCCGACAGAACAGCGCCGCAAACCCCCATTCCCCTGACACCACTCTACTTATCACTCACCGCCATCACCACCACCATCACCACCACTGCACCACACACACATCACCACCACCCATGCAACACCACCACTGCAGTCTGACCCATTTTTTTCCGCATCACCAGTACATGTATCACTACCCACCACTATCACCATCATCACCACTGCACCACACACACATCACCACCACCCATGCAACACGCATCACCACTGCAGCCTAACCCATTCTTCCCGTAACACCACCACCACATACAAATGAAACTTCTCACCATCATCACCCATTCAACCCCACAACCTTTCCTTCAACACCAGTACACTTATCACCACCACCACCACCAACAGTTCTCTTTTCCCTCTTCCATTTCTCTGATCCCTTTCAACTGCTGCTTTAGTAAAACCTCCTATTTGCCTTTTCTAACCCCTACTATGAGAGAGAGAGAGAGAGAGAGAGAGAGAGAGAGAGAGAGAGAGAGAGAGAGAGAGAGAGAGAGAGACACACACACACACACACACTCCGGGTCACTCCCTCGGCCTGGCAGTCTCAGCCTCTCGTGTTACAGAGCGAGGAATATTTTCAAGGTTTCTTATCCCGACTCAAACTCCATTATAAAGTTGTGTTCCCTCGGCCCCGGCTGAACCTGATGGCGAGGGGGGGAGGAGGGGACGACGACGAGGAGGAGGAGGAGGAAGAGAGGGGAAGGAGTGGGAGAAGGAAGAGTAATAGAGGAAAGAAGGAACAGCTGAGAAGACATGAATAAAGGTGTGGGAGGAAGAAAAATAAAAGCAAAAAGTGATATAAAAATGAGAGAAGAGAGAGAAGAGAGAGAACAATCCCCAAACACTACTACATCTACTTCTCTTCTTAATACTCCTATCACAGAATGGAGAAGGAGGAAGAAGATTTAGAGGAGGAAGACTAGAATGAAGATGATACAGAGGAGGAGGAGGAGGAGGAAGAGGAGGAGAAGGGAGGAGGTGGAGGAGGAGGAGGAGGAGGAGGAGGAAAAGGTACTGTGGCCAAGGGAACAATTTGTGTCGCAGAGTTGAAGGATGCAGATAAAGAGAGGAAGAGGAGGAGGAGGAGGAAGTGGACTAGAATGAAGGGGAAGAGAAGGAGGAGAAGATGGCAGGAAAGGCAGAGTAGAAGAACAATGAAGCTGTGAGGAGGAGGAAGTAGTGGGAGGTTCAGAGGAGGCGGAAGTAGACGAGAGTGAGGGGGGAGGGCTGGAAGAGGGGGGAAAGGAAGGGAGGAGGAGGAGAGGGGTGCGACGGAACGCGACAGTGTGGCCAAGGGAACAATTTGCGTCGTGTCCTTCATCTTCATTAAGGCGGCACTTGACTCATAAATTTTCAGCCCCGTTTGTGCCTTGCCAACCTCCAGACCCACACGTGTTAGCTTCAAAGGGCTCACGGGGACTAACACCTCCTAAGCCTCCTCTTCCAGCTCCTCCTCCTCCTCTTCCTACTCTATTCCCTCCCTAAGCATTACCCTTTTACTCTTCCTTTCCTTCACTTTTGTTTTCATAATCATTTACTTTTTCTTTCTTATGCATCCAGCCTTTCTCCTTCTATTCCTCCTCCTCTTACTCCTTAGTGATTATCCTCTCTCGCTTCCTTTACTTCATTTTGTTCCTTCTTTAACTTTTTCTTCCTCCTCCTGTTTATCCTCCTCCTCCTACCCCCCTAATCAGTATCCTCTTTCTCTCCTCCTTTTCCTTTCCCTCTTCATTTTCTTTATCTTAAACTTTCCCTTCCTTATGTGTCCAGCCCCTTAAAATCATCTCCCTCTTCCTCGTAGTGTATATTTCTTTATCCTCTTCTTCCACCCCCTCCTCGGCTTTCATACTGGTAACATTACATCTGTCAACTACTGTGTATGTCTTCCTCCTCCTCCTCCTCCTCCACAGGCCTAGTAAGCAAACAAACGCACAATTGCTCTGTTTGTTTCTCATCCCTCCACTCCATCTCTCTCTCTCTCTCTCTCTCTCTCTCTCTCTCTCCATCCAGTCCCTTATCTTTTCAGTTTCCTTATCCCGTTCTCTTATCTCTTTCCCTTTTCCCTCTCATTCGTGTGTTCTCAGAAAACGAATCCCTCGTAGAATTATATTGCTTTATCATAATTAAATGTTGCATGGTAATTAAAACTTTAAAAGCAGTTAATAGCAGAAGAGAGAGTGAGAGTGAGAGAGTGAGAGCGGCGGCGATGATGTGGCATATATAGAACACTTTCTCCCTCTTCCTTCCGACCGCCCCCTTCACCTCTTCACCACTCACCACCCTCTCCTCTACTCTCATCCCCTCTTCATCTCCTCTCGTCTCCTCCGTCCCTCTCTCTTCTCTCCTCTCTCTCTTTTCCCCTCTCTCCATCGCTGTGGTCCCTAAAGAGATGCAAATTCTGAACAGGAAATACACACTCACGCATCTTCCTCCCGCCTCCCCCGACTCGCGTGCGGAAATTAAGAACTCGTTTCAAAATGCACCGAGTGTGTTTATTTGCCTTCTCTCTTCTTTACAGAGAGAGAGACAGTAGTAGTAGTAGTCCTGTTCATATGAAAGGGTGGAGGAGGAGGAAAAGACGGAAGAGGAGGAAAAGACGGAAGAGGAGGAAAAGGAGGAGGAAGGTGACCTGAAACATATTATCTGGGAAGGGAAGGGAAGGCTATCAGCTGGACCCCCTCCCTCCCCTTCCCCTCACCAGCACCGCACCCCACATTGGCCTCCCTTCCCCTCCATGTAACCTCAGCCCTCGTTCACCCTCCCCTTCCACCCCTCGCTGTGAGGTGTTGAGACTCGCCAACCAAGAATAGAATGTTGTTCGGCTTAAACTTTTAGCTGTACAAGTTCACTGGCATACATGTAATCCCTTTCCACTTTTGTTTATACTTTTCTCCATCGCTTTCTGATTACTCCTAACTAGCACAATAATAAATACCTGTATATATTTTTAATCTTTAGTTACTTCTTCACAACTGTTCCCGCCGTACAACTTTGCTTCCTGAGTTTGCAGAGATAAGTGTCACATCTACTTATTGCTAATTACATTACCTGCTTCTGCTTGCACACAATTGGCGCGCAGACTGACGGAGGGCGCGTGACAAACTGATGCTTCCCGCTTCCCACAATGCATTCATGCCATATTTTAGTAAATATATATTATTGTAGCAAAAATTCTTTTAACACACAACCAATGATACATTACTTGGTCCATTTGGTAATCATTTTTAATATATCAATAAAATCTATCCACCAATGTTTTAGTACTCGTCCTTCCCCGCCATTGGATCAGCAGTTCCCCGCCGCCCGCCAATGTCCACCCCCGCCACCACCACGGATCCCACCCTCGGTGGAAGTATACACGCGTAGTGCTTTAAATCTAATTATTCTTTCCAAAAGCCAGTTAAAACGGGCATGGCACAATATTCTCAACGGTTAAGGAAGGAGTGGCGCAAAGACGAGGTATAACAACCAGCTTCATGCGGTCCCTGGAAAAGGATCACCGAAGTGAAGGGAGCCGTGGCCTTGTTTGTAGCTGACCATTGTTCTGTTCGTGCAGTGTGAGTCAAATGTGCGAAGTGTGCTTTCATGCCAGTGCGGCAAGGTAGCAGTGAAGTTAGAGAAGTTCTAAGTGTTATAGAATATGGCCGTGTGGTGTTAAGTGTGCAGTGTGCGTTTTTATGTCAGTATGTGTAGCAGTGAGCTAAAATATATATTTTTGAACGTAATGCAATGGCCTTGCGCCACAGTACAAGGAAGATTAGAAAAAAATAAATTGGTAATAGAAAAAATATGCTCCATAAGCTGTTTAGTCTACATCTCTTCACACTACTGACAACTTCGAGGAGGAGGAGGAGGAGGAGGAAGAGGAGAGGGATGCAAGTGTAAGTACGAACACTCCAAATTTAATCTGAGTATCGTTTTTTATATTTTAAGATAACCCATTTTATTAATAGATTATCTCCCGAGCGATTTTTTTATTTAGTCAGTATTGAGTAAAAAAAAACTACTTAATATTCGCTGATGACATAAATGGGTCTGTGGGATTGATAATGGCTGGAGTTACGCGTGATGGGAGGTTTAGCGGCGGCGGCGGCGGCGGCGAGACTGAATAGAGCGACTGAAAAACGGAAAAAAATACAGAAACAAGTCGTTGAATTTTTTTGGAGATTTGTCGAATATTTTTTCTCGTTTTTGGCAGAGCTTTTTCCGCTTTCGGGTGTAAACAAAAGGAAGTGAGCGACGAGCAGATTTAGCTGAGAGTTAAGTCCTTGTCAGGCTCTGTTAGGGGAGGGGAGGGAGTGGAGAGAGAGGAAGTCAGAGGAAGGATGGGGAGGGAATAGGGGGAATAAAACAAAAGAGCAGAGAGGGACGGGAGGAGAGAGGAGAGTAAGGGAAACTGAAGGACTGAAAGGGAGGTGGTTGATGGAAAGGGAAAGAGAAGGGAAGGGAGAACTGGGAACGAAGAATAGGGGACGGGAGGACAGGAAAAGGAATGGTGAAAGGAAGGTGAAGGACGTGAAGGGAGAGAAGAAAACTATTGAAAATGAAGGGGACAGGAGAAGCGGAGGGAACTGTAAAAGGAGAGAATGGGAAGGAAGAGATGGTAAAAATAGGTGAGGAAACAGAAGAAGGGAGGATAAAGGGTTAGAATTTTGAGTAGGGATGCTGGTGGTGAGGATGAGTGAGGGGAAGGGAGAGGAGGGGGCGGGGTAGTGAGGGTACTGGGAATGGGTTACAAAGCTGGATAGGGAGGCTGGGCTAAGGATGAGCATGAAAGAGAATGGAGGTGAGGTGAGGCTGGGAAGGGATCAGAATGTTGGATTGGGAGGCATGTGAGGGGATGAGAATGAGGGGAGGGAGAGGGGAAGAGAGCTGCTGTATTACTGACGGGCCAAGCGTCTCTTTAAAACGGGAAGAATATGTGTAATGGACAATTTTACGGTTATATTTTTATTTTCATCGCCGGAAAATAACAGCCGGGCAGTGAACGTAACGGCGCGAGTACCTGTGACAGGCGAGTCGCTTTATATAAACACCGGGGCTGTTGCTGCAGGTGACGGCGCTTCTGTCCTCTAAAGGGACGGGAAAGCTGAGGAAAATATGCCTGTGTGCCTTTACGGGACGGGTTACTGTATGAGTATGAGCGCTGTGTATGTGCTGTATGAGGAATGGCTCAAAATGTTAGATAATAAGTGCAATTACTGAGGGCAAAAACCAACAGTGAAAAAGCTCATGTTATATGATAGTCTCATTTCCTCCTCTTCCTTCTACTATTATTACTGTAGCTACTGCAAAGGCAATACAAAAGAAACGGAGAACACCACTAACAACAGCAATATATATATATATATATATATATATATATATATATATATATATATATATATATATATATATATATATATATATATATATATATATATATTGAAAGCAGCAAAAGTTATTTTCCCCTGTCCACCAGAAGAGTAAGAATTTATAGGATTGGAGATGTCCCAAAAAATATCAATTCCACGCTTTTATTCGTCGCCTAAAAATGGCCACCAGCCAATGAAGGCGATGGAACACATCTTTGAACAAAACGTTGACGGACATTGACATATGAGGAATGAAATAAATATATAGTGTGCGTAAGCTTCGGAAAACAACTATTTTTCTTCTTTTCATCAAGCTTTCTAATAGGCCTGGCTTTTCTATTTTCTTTTCTATATCGCTTTCTTCACCCCTACACCAACGTTCCATAAGTCACCGCCAAGCTCCCGCAGCTCGATTTCTTGGGCCTCGGAGCGATGGCCGGCGTTGGGCAGGAGCTGGGTGTTTGTCTTTCATTTGTGCCTCGGTACAGACGGACACGGGAAGGCTGGGAACCTGCACGTGTTGGCCCTGACCACAGCACAGTTATCTCCATGCATACACACGCCGCTGACCACGCCTCGCCAAGCCCTAGCTCCCGTTCCCTCTTCCTCTATCTACGCCTCGCCTCCACCTACCCTCTCATAATTTTCCTTTTCTGTCTCCCTCTATTTCCCTTTATATATTTTCCAGCCTCCCTCCCTTCCTCAGTTCTTCCCTCCCATTTATTCTCACCCTCTCCCTCCTTTACGCACTTACTTTCCCTCATCACCTCTGTTTGCTTCTCACCCCTCACGCTACCCACCCTCCCTTTCCTTCATCTCAGTCCTTCCTTCCCACACTTCTCTCCCTCACACACGCCCCCTCACGCGAGTAGAAGGATGGTGATGCTATTTTCATGTTCTTAATTTTTCTTTTCTCTCATACGCTGATATCAACTTCATTCCATTTATTCTTAAACTTTAGTTGAGCTCTCTCATTACTATGTTTCGTGTTCGTTATCTTTGTTCCGTTTTTAAAAGCCTGGAAAAAAATGCACAAACAAAAAACAAAAATACAAAGAAAAAGAAGGCTATGCTACTTAACACTCACCCATGCATGCGATGTGTCACGGACCGTCCTTGGAACCAATCTTGGGCAACCGTTCTTGGCACCAGTCTTGGGCAGCGTGGGGAGGCGGACCTGAAACACACAAAACATTAAAAAAATGCACCCAGTTACTGAGACACCAGTGCTGTGCTACGTTATGGAATTAATGTTTTATCTTATCATATCATATATCATATTCGGTTATTTTTTTATCATTTTTTTTTACATCCCCGCCTATAGCGCCGGTAGGCTTTCTTCAGGGGCCAGATGGTCGGCCCAAGCCCGTCGTGGCGCAGGCAGTTTTTTTTCATAGTGGCGCCAGTTATGCTTGGCTCATGCTGCCCCCCAAAACTCATTTTTGATTCACTCGACGGTTTCTTCTAGAGTCCGGGTTGATGGGTGGTCTTCTGGACAGCATGTGGGTAGTCTTAGGCCACTCGGCGGTGACTGAAAAATTCCAGGTGGTGGCGTGGGGATTCGAACCGACGTTGTCCATGGCGTGGTGAATGTGAGCCCAGCACGGTAACCACTCAGTCACCGCTGTTAAAGAGATACACCTTGTTATTAGCAGTTCATTTCAGGCTTAACAACCTGAAATTCACATTGCGTCTCCATTCATATTTAGACTAAAAAGTTATGTTGCAGATGAATATGGATTATAAAAAAAAAGTTGAATATGGATTATAAAAAAAAAAAAAAATGTATCAAGATGTATCACATGATTCAGTTGTTACTGAAACGTATATAAAACAACAAAAATTTAAGCATGGAATACAAAACACACCTCTGCTATTTCACGGAAAGGAAAGATACATAGAATAACTTTAAAATCACCAATCTTTAGAACTGTGTGGACCGACTGCCTCGGTGTGCCTCCAGCCAGCCCTCTCCACGCCCCTCCCTCACCGCCCACACCCGCAGTGGCCCCCCACACGCCCACACAAACAAGAGTACTGCATTCATGTATATTCTCTATTTATTTTTCCCCTGGGCGCCGAGCCTCTCTGATCACGCGTTTCAATAAAAGAAAAACGTAAATATTCGATAAAAAAGTGAGGGAAGCTTTTTGTGGGGCGCTTGTACACTGAGGGAATTTATTAAGAGAGAGAGAGAGAGAGAGAGAGAGAGAGAGAGAGAGAGAGAGGGGGGTCAAGGTTCCCTCCCAACAAACTGTTTCCTACATCCTTCCTCCTCCCCATCTCTGTCTCCTGCATCACCCTCCCTCCTTCCTTTTCCTCCTCCTCCTCCTCCTCCTTCACCATCTCCTCGTTCTCTCGTCCTCTTCCACCCTATTTCTTTCTTTTCATTCATCTTCCCTTTTCCCTGGTTCCCTCCTTTTCCTTTTCGTTCTCCTCCCTCCTCCTTCACCATCCCCCCTCTTCTCCAATTCTCTTCTTGTTATCTCTTCCTTTTCATGTTATTATTTTCCCTTCTCTATCTCCTTTTCTGTCTTCTTAATCCTTCCCTTTACTTTTATTGCTATTTTCCTTCTATTATATATTTTTCTCCCTTCTCTACCTTCTTTTCTGTCTTATTAATCCTTCCCTTTACTTCTATTGTTATTTTCCTTTTATTATATTTTTTTCCCTCCTTTTTTCCTGTTCACTCTTCTCCTTTCTTTGGCATCTTTTCCCTTCCTTTTATTCTTCCTTATACTTCATTTTCCTTTCCTTTTCTTTTACTCTCCTTTCTCACTGTCTATACTCTCCCTCTCCCTCTTTTTTTTTCTCAACTCAAGTATTAATTTTCGTCATTATTTCTCTCTCCCTTTCCTTCCATCCTCTTCCCTCTCTCCCCTTATCAGACAGCCCGTACGTCCTCCCTTTACGCTCCTTTCTCCTTATACGTATACGCCAACATCCCTCCCTTTCTGTCTCTCTCCCTTCCCTTCCTCACGCCACGCCGCCACGCCACCGCCACGCCGCCGCCGCCGCTCATATCTTAGCCCTGCACCCTCCAGCCCCTCCTTCCTTCCCTCCATTCCCTTCTTCCTCTTCTTCCTCTCTTCCTTCTTCCATGCTCCTCCTCCTCGTCTTCCTCACTCTTCGGCCTCTTCCTCTTTCCTCTCCGCTTCCTCCCCATGCTTCCTTTCCTTTTCTTTTCTTTTTTTTTTCGTTTTCCGTTCTCTCTCTCTCTCTCTCTCTCTCTCTCTCTCTCTCTCTCTCTCTCTCTCCTTCCATTATGCTTCATGTTTAATATTTTTTCCTTCTTTTCTTTCTTATCCATCGTCTTTTGTGTGGCCGAGAGTTTTATTTCACTAATTTCCTCGCGTCGTCGTCGTTGTATTCTTCGCCCGACTTTTCCAACGCATTCTTCTCTCTTTATATTCTTGTCTTTCCTTCCTTCCCTTCCCTTCCTTTCCTCCCCTTCCCTTCCCTGCGTCCATAATCTCAACCTTTAGTTATTCTTATCTTCCTCCATTTTTCTCATCCTCCTCCTCTTCCTCCTCTTCTCCCTTATATTATACTCCTTTTCCTCCTCCTCTTTATTTTTACCTTCCTTCCTTTTTACGCTTCTCTCCTTACCCTCCGTCTCCCTATTCTTCTTTCCCCTTTCTTCCTCCTCCTACTTTTCCTCCTTCCACTTTACTGCTCCCTTTCCTCCTCCTTCATCTCCTCGTACTCTCATTCTCGCCCTCACAATTTCCCTTCCTTCCTGTACTCTTTAAAAGCCTGAAAATATATTCATGCTTTTGATAATAGCAAGAATTCTACTCGGCAGTATCTATTATGTAACACCACTCCGTCCCTTCTCTCTCTCTCTCTCTCTCTCTCTCTCTCTCTTATTTTCCTTTTTCTTAAACTCATTTACATTTACAAGTCTTGCGTGGAATTAGTCTTTCAAGGAAGCAATGCATGGAGATAGCGTGCATTTGCCTGTTTTATTTTTTCGTGTGTGTATGAATGTATGTATGTATGCATGTATGTGTATATGCAGTATGTGTTCGTTAGGCTATTTGTATATATGTATTGGAAGAATTAACAGAACTCGTGTGTGTGTGTGTGTGTGTGTGTGTGTGTGTGTGTGTGTGTGTGTGTGTGTCTGGCTATTTGTATGTATGTATTGGAAGGAATTAACAGAGCTCGTGTGTGTGTGTGTGTGTGTGTGTGTGTGTGTGTGTGTGTGTGTGTGTGTGTGGCGTCAATGATACTACTGGTCACGGGAGTCAGGAAAAAAAGGTCTGTGTTTACGCAAATTCTCGCAGGAATTTATGGGTGGACCTTTAACGCCTACGCCACCCTCCTCCTCCCCTTTCCCTTCCCCTCCCCCTCCCTTTCCGTTGTCCCATTGGTTCACGCTGCAATACGATGTAGCGTTCTCGTAAAGCGTCGTGCGTATTCCGGCGTATTTATGATTGGCGAGATGTGTATATGGGGAGAGAGAGAGAGAGAGAGAGAGAGAGAGGGGAGGAAATGTTGGGGTAGGTACAGATTAATATATAGAAAAATCCAAAAATAAAAAATATATATATTTAGCTAACAACGAAAACGGAGTGTGAGACAAGCGAGTCTTATGAAGAAAAATATAATGCAAGAAGATCCGAATGTCACCAGAAAGTCATCCAAAAACATTATATTTATCAGAGGAAGAAAACAGAGTAAGTATGAGACAAGCAAGTCGGGTGAAGAAGAAAAATATATATAATGCAAGACAAAGTCACACAAGGTCCGAATATGTCACCATAAACACTACAGTAAGAGGAGGCAGAAAAGGGAGTGCGTGTGAGCCGATATGCCCGTGACTACTACTACTGTTACTCCGCTTCACTCCTCCGATCCCTGCCACCAATACAACTTGCTAGCGAGGTAACCAGAAACATTATACTAAGAGGAGAAAGGATAGGGACTGCGCGTGAGTCGATATGCCTGTTACTCCCCCTGTTACTACTCCTGTTACTCCGCGTCACTCCTCCGGTCCCTACCACCAATACATCTTGCTATCGAGGTAACCAGAAATATTATAGTGTGAGGAGGCAGAAAAAGGAGTGCGTGTGAGCCGATATGCCTGTTACTCCCCCTGTTACTACTTCTGTTACTCCGAGTCACTCTTCCGATCCCTGCCACCAATACAACTTGCTATCGAGTTAACCAGAAACATTATACTAAGAGGAGAAAGGATAGGGAGTGCGTGTGAGCCGATAAGCCTGTTACTCCCCCTATTACTACTCCTGTTACTCCGCGTCACTCCTCCGATTCCTGCCACCAGTACATCTTGCTAGCGAGGTG
Organism: Eriocheir sinensis; assembly: GCF_024679095.1. Classification (NCBI taxonomy): domain Eukaryota; kingdom Metazoa; phylum Arthropoda; class Malacostraca; order Decapoda; family Varunidae; genus Eriocheir; species Eriocheir sinensis. The sequence goes on along the minus strand of NC_066541.1, from coordinate 17,464,677 downwards.
ACCAGAAACATTATACTAAGAGGAGAAAGGGAGTGCGTGTGAGCCGATATGCCTGGTACTCCCCCTGTTACTACTCCTGTTACTCCGCGTCACTCCTCCGGTCCCTACCACCAATACATCTTGATAGCGAGGTAAACATGACGCACTGAAAGCCGCCCGAGAGAGGGAGAGCACTGCATAAAAGTGTGGAAAAGCGTCCCCGTCCATTAAACATTCCCAAAGTTTTCTTGTTATCAGACCCGCCATTGAAACGTTCCAACCTGAGGGAGGAAGGAAGATTTCTGCGTGCGTGCCGGTGTGTGTGTGTGTGTGTGTGTGTGTGTGTTCTTCTCATCCTGTTCCTTTCCTTCCTTTTTTCTCATTCCCTCCTTTCCATCCCTTCCCTTCCCTTCCTTTCCCATCACTTTTTCCTTTAGTTTCCTTCAGTGTGTGTGTGTGAGAGAGAGAGAGAGAGAGAGAGAGAGAGAGAGAGAGAGAGAGAGAGAGAGAGAGAGAGAGAGAGAGAGAGAGAGAGAGAGAGAGAGAGAGAGAGAGAGAGAGAAAAAGAATTTTTCCAATTTTCTTAAAAGCTTCCTTCAGTGTGTGTGAGTGTGAGTGTGAGAGAGAGAGAGAGAGAGAGAGAGAGAGAGAGAGCGTGTAAAAAGAATAAAAAAAAGTTTCGTCGCGTGAGCATCTTCCTCCCCCGGGCCTCATCACCGCCTCATGAAGCCGCTAAAGCCTCCGCCGAGTCTCATTTAGCCTCTTCAACGTGCCCGAGACAATATTTGGGTAATTATCAGCCGTATTTCATCTCGCGAAGGGGTCTTGTTAGGGATGCTGATGTGCGGGCGACGAGGGGAAGGAGGAAGGGAGGGAGAGGAGGCAGAGTTGAAAGGGATAAGTGGGAGAAAAAAAGACGGGAGACTGGGGAGGAGAGGAAGAAGGGAGAGAAGGAGGAAGGGAACTTAAGATGGTGGGTGGAAAAGGATGATAAATATAAAGGAAATGTGGAAAGGAGGATGTAGGAGGAAAGGAAGGATAGGAAGGAAGAAAGGGAACAAAGGAGAGAGGGTTAAAAAGGATAAGATAAGGAGGAAAGATACAAATAGCAGAGGAGACAGAAAAGAGATAACAAGAGAAGAAAATAAGGAAAGATTTGAATAGAAAGGGAAGGATAGAAGAAAGAAGTTATCAATATTCAGTTTTCTTTTAGTTGTTTTACTTAATTAAGTCAGTCATCATTAAAAAGAAGGAAAAGAATGAATAGCTTTCATGTGTTTGAAGATACCCTAAACATAACCTAACAACACTCCAAACAGTCACTATAAGTTTTCACTCAAATTCATATACGCTTCCTTACTAATGAGACTTTCTATACAATATATTAAGGTCATTCTTTGTTGATTTATACTATAAGGTGCTGGCTATCATGTGTTTGAAAATACCCTAAACTTAACCAAACATAACCAACCAAAACCTCAAATAGTTACTATAGGTCTTGACTCAGAGCGAGGGAGAGAATCAAAGGGGGCAAAGTAGCAAAAAAAGGGAGAAGAGGGAGGAAGGGAGGACGAGACGATGCAAAACGGAAGGGAGGTAGGGAGGGAGAGAAGAGGAGACGGATGTCGTGAGTGAAGGGATTAAAGAAGGGGGGAGGAGGCAAGAGAAAAAATATTAAAGATTACAAAAGGAGGAAGGGGGAGTGAAAGGATTACGCCCCAAAAAATACAATAAAAAATTAATGAGGCAAAGGAGCAAAGTCATAAAGTCCGTCAGGGCCGTGAGCTGCTGAATAAATTTAATACAAACATTAATAACGCAAAAATCAATGGGGATTTCTTCAGTAATTGGACGGGCAAGATAATCTGGAGCTGCCCTTCTTCGTCTGTATTTCCTCCTTTCCATAACAACAGAGCAATGGAAAAAAAAGAAGGAAAAAGCGAATTATCACGAAAAATATGACACTGTGACATACTTTTTGAGACTGGCAGTGGATGAAGGAGACAAGAAAGAAGAAAGTAAGAATGAAAGAAGATTTACAGTTTGATAAATGAGAGAATGTAGGAAAGATGGAATGAGAGGAAAGAAAAAGTGAACAAGTCATTAACCGAAACATTGTAGTAATAGATAAAAATTAGGACAAGAATAAGATAAAAAAAAAGAAACTATAAAGATGTGATACGTAGCAAGCAACTTATATAATGAATGAAAGAATGAAGGAAAGGAAGAATTAGAGAGGAAAGAAAAATAAAAACATCGCATTAACCCGAAAGATGGAACTAAAGGAAAGGAGAAGGGAACGAAGCATTAACTGAAACATTGTAGTAATAGATAAGAATTAGGGTAAGAATAAGATATAAAACGAAGCTATGGAGATATGATACGTTCCAAGCAAGTTATATAATGGATGGAAGAATGTAGGAAAGGAAGAACGTAGGAGGAAAGAGAAGAGAGAACGCCTAACCTAACATTCATCGTAGCAAGTAACAAAACAATATCAAATGAAGTAAAAACAAAGATAGACTACGTACAATGCAAGTTAATGGATGAAGGAGTGCAGGAAAGGAAGAATAAAAGACGAAAATTAGAAGGAAAGAGAAAAGAAATATCATAGCAGTACGTATTTTCCTTTTTTCCTTCCTTCCTTCCCCCTCTCCCTACTTACCTACCTCCCTATCTAATTGCCTACCTACCTTCCTGCCTTTCTACCTATCTTTCCATACTTCCTTAACCCCTTCCTTCCTAACATACGAAAACAATATCAAATGAACATTGTAGTAATAGATAAGAATTAGGACAGAAAAGATTAAGATATAAAACGAAGCAATTGAACTCTCTTTCGGCCACCTCTTTTGATTCTTTTTTAGGAGCAGCGAGTAGCGGGCTTTTTTTTATATTATTGTTTCCTTTTTTTGTGCCCTTGAGCTGCCTCCTTTGTTGTAAAAAAAAAAAAAAAAAAAACAATAAAGACTGGCTACTCGTACAATGCAACACCATCCCTCGCAGAAGACAATGAATGCATCCCGCCGCTCTGTTCCCCGCCACCAGAATATGACCATCCTGTTCACTCCGTATATTCCCGAGGCCGCGCGACACTCCTTCTTCAGTTTACTCAAATAGGCAGTTAGGCGCCGCGGCCCAGAAAAACAAGAGAATAAAAATAAATGACCACCGCCTTCCTCGTGAACCCTTGCCGTCTCTCTCTCTCTCTCTCTCTCTCTCTTATACTCTAATTGCGTTTAATTTTGTTTTAACGTTCCGGAAGCTAGATGAAAATTACGTTTCTCTCTCTCTCTCTCTCTCTCTCTCTCTCTCTCTCTCTCTCTCTCTCTCTCTCTCTCTCTCTCTCTCTCTCTCTCTCTCTCTCTCTCTCTCTCTCTCTCTCTCTCTCTCTCTCCTTTCCTCCATTTTACTTCTCATTCCTCCCTACAACCTTCCCTCTCTCCCACCCACACTCCCTCCAGCTAATTTTCTTCTCCCTGGCAATTACTCCTTCCCTCTCCTCCCTCCCTACCCTCTTTTCCTCCCTCTCTCTCCCTCCTCTTTAGTATCTCTCCATGTCAACAAAAAGCAGCAGCTGTCTAACCATATGATGACCTTCACACGATGGGCGGGAAGGGAAAGAGAGGGACGGAGGGGAGGAGGAGGAAAAAGCGGTGTTGCAGCAAGGGAGGAAAATGACGAGAGAGGGTAAAGGGATGTTATATGGAAAGACAAAGAAAGAGGAAGAGGGAGAAAACGGAGGGAGGAAGAGTAGCAAGAACGGAGGGAGGGAAGGTAGATGGATGATGTAGGGAGAGAAAGAGGGAGAGTAGGAAAAAGAAACGAAGGGAAGGAGGGTGGAAGAGAAGAGGATAGAAGGAAAGGGAGGAAGAAACGAAGAAGGGAGGGTAAGTAGAAGGGATAGGGAGAGGAGGAAGAAGAAACGAAGGGAAGGAGGGTAGGAGGGAAGAGGATAGAGGGAGAGGAGGGGAAAGAAACGGAGGAAAGGAGGGTAAACAAAGGGAGAGAGAGGGAGAGTAAAGGGATAATGCTGTTCTACTGATGCTGTTTTAAAGTAGGGAGATAAGGAAATGGGAAGAGGGAGAGGGGGAGGAAGATGAAGGATGGGAGAGAAGTAGGGAGGAAGAAACAGAGGAAAGGAGGGTAAATAGAAGGGAGAGGGAGAGTAAAGGGATAATGCTGTTCAACTGATGCTTTTTTAGAGTAGGGAGATGAAAAAAAATGAAAAGAGGGAGAGGGGGAGGAAGATGAGGGATGGGAGGGAAGAAGGGAGGGAGCGGAATACTGCTGCTCCTGCTCTGGCGGTTAGCAAGGGTTTTGTGAAGCAGTGTGGCGAGAAAACGCACAATGGTGTTTGATGTGGTGCCCCCGGGGAGAGCAGGCGGGACATTGAACCTAAAACGCGCTGGACTGACCCCGAGACCCCGACCCGTCTTGCTTACAGAACCGAGGGGCGAATGGCGATAAAAAGATGCTGGAAAAGTGTTGCAATAGACCCAAATGAGCGAAGAATGGTGCTGCTGGTGGGACGGATGACTAGACACTGATAAAAGCGGAGAGGATAGACTTGTGGTTTCAACAAAAGCGGAAAGGATAGCTGTCAGGTTTTACACAACACCGAGGGGTAAATGGCAATAAAGAAATGGTGGAAAAGCGTTGCAGTAGACCTATATGAGCGAAGAATGGTACTGCTGGTGGGACGGATGACTAGACAAATAAATAAAATGAAAAGAAGTCTGCAGATTTTATTCAACACGAGCCTTGCTTACAGAACCGAGGGGCGAATGGCGATAAAAAGATGGAAAAGTGTTGCAACAGACCCAAATGAGCGGAGAATGGCGCTGCTGGTGGGACGGATGACTAGACACTGATAACAGCGGAAAGGATAGACGTGAGATTTTACACAACACGCCTCTTGCTTACAGAACCGAGGGGCGAATGGCGACAAAGAGATGGTGGAAAGGTATCGTAATAGACCCAAATGAGAGAAGGATGGCGCTGCTGGTGTGACAGATGACTAGACACTGATAAAGACGGGGAGGATACATGCCAGGTTTTACGCCCAACACGCGTCTTGCCTACGGGACCGAATGGAGATAAAGAGATGCTGGAAACGTGTGGCAATGGACCGGAACGAGGGAAGAATGGTGCTGGTGGTGTGACGGATGAGACAATAATACTAAAAGGAGGAGAACCAGTGTTGGGGAGATAGAAAATAAAAACGAGAGGAATGGTGGAGTTAGTGTGACCGATGAGACCATAATGATAAAAGATGGAGAAGGAGAGTTGGCGAGATAAAAAAAAAAATAAAGAAAATATAAAAGAGTAAGAGTATTAGGATTTAGAAGGTACACAAGGCCATAAATCTGAAAGAAGCAAACACACACACACACACACACACACACACACACATGTAATAAAAACTACCACACAACAAAAGCTTCCTGGAGAGAGAGAGAGAGAGAGAGAGAGAGAGAGAGAGAGAGAGAGAGAGAGAGAGAGAGAGTGTGTTGGCCAATGGCACTCAACCCTCACATAGTACATCTTCATTAAGCCTTTAGCACACTATCTTGCCTTCCAGCGCCCTCACCACCGCCACCACCACCATCACCACCATACACGCCACACAGCACACCACCACCATCACAATAACCAGTACTTACTTTCACCACAACTATCACCACCATCACCACTACCACCCTTACCAATACACACCACCGCTACCCTAACCGATAAATTCCTTCATCTCCACCACGATCAGTCACCACCAATACATGCTTTCACCACCACCATCATCACTGTCACACACACCACCACCACTACCCTAACCAATACATGTCTTCACCAGCACCACCACCACCACCGTCACCCTCCCTCCGCCACACTTCCTCACCATCAATATTCTCCCTGCCAGCCCCGCACGCCCTCACGCACCCTGCCACGCCCTCACCCTTCCCTCACTCTCCCCTCACCCTCAGCACGCTTCACGTCGCCTCGCCCTCCCAGCGTGAAATGAGTGTGGCGGAAGTTTAGGGCAGACTCAACTTTATCGCGGTGGCGGCGGTGAAGTTCTGAGATATTCTCGTTCATTTTGTAACTTCACCTTCAGCAGTGTTAGTGAGAGCAATGTTGATAATGTTACTTTGGAGTTAATTTCCCCCTAATTAAGTGACTTTGGTTATCGCGTTAGTGTGCTGGAAATAATCTTTTGTAGTTCATTTCCTCGTTAGCAACTTTGGTTGTGAGTTTGTGATGCAAGTTTAAAAGAGAAATGCGCATTATTGCAAGCATTCAAAATTAGCTGAGATTGGATTAGTGCATTAGTGGGTTAGTGAAAATATTACTTTGCAGTTCATAATTCTTAGGTGACTGGTTGTGACGCAAGTTTAAGAGAAAAAAAAAAGTGAATTATCGCAAGTATTCAAGATTAGCTGAGGTTAGATTAGTGTTGAAAATATTCCTTTGCAATTAATTTTCTCGTTAGTGACTTTGGTTGTCATGTATAAGTTTGAGAGAAAAAGTGAATTATCGTAACTATTCAGAGTAGCTGAGTTTATTAATAAGTTAGAAAGTCCTTGACAGTTAATTTCCTCTAAGTGACTTTGGTTGTGGCGCAAGTTTGAAAAGTTAATTATCGTAAGGGATTCTAAACTAGCCAAGAAATCACGAGTATAATTAACTTGAAAGGTGTTACACTTTCCACCACCATGATCAATGTTCGTAATAAATAAGTTTTATCTGACACTTGGAGAGAGAAGTTAATTATGTGTTATTCAAGATTCGCCAAGGCATCACGGTCACAATACCTGACATGCCAATTACCAGAACTTACATTATTATGATCAACCTTCCCAACGGATCATCCCGCGTGTCGCTGTAATGGAGAAACTTGGAGACTCGTTTACCTGATAGAGATTTACCTGAGTAATTAGTATGCTATTCATATGTTCGTCTGCCTCGGGGAAGGGTTTCAAAACACACACACACACACACACACACACACACACACACACACACACATACACACACACACCTTATTTTAATTAAAGAGCTTTGCTATATTATCATGACGGCAATATAATCAACATACAAAGATTTAATCACACTATCACCAACATTATTTGAAAAGGAATTGTTTTGTTAAATTATTATAAAGAAAATTATTATTATTATTGAAAGAATAAATTGTAATCATATCTTCTTTACTTTATTTTTATGGTGCTAAGATGATTAAAAATACGTCCCAATTTCGAGGGACGATACAAAAAGATTTCCTTCTCTTTCTGTTTTCTTTTCTCGTTAAGTTATTATAGTCGCCAGAATGAACAGGGTGGAAGGCTGCAGTTTTAAAGGCATCCAGTCCTTAACCTCCTATTCTATTTTGGCAGGAGAGAGAACTTCCAATTTCACGGAATAACACAACGAGGTTTTCTTTCCTTCCCTGTTTTTTCCGCACTCTGTTGTCCTCTCCTTCCCGCCCTTTGTCCGCCTCGCACGACACATCGCCTCCACAATTGACATGATGGAGTGAGTGCCCAGCGATTTCGTCTCCTCGTTTTTTCTCGTTTTCCTGATCCTTGTCTTCCTATCTTTTCTTCCTGCCTCGCCCGCTCCTCCTTCCCCTCCTTGCCCTAAATCCAAGTTCTTTATCCTCACTCTCGTTTTCTTTTATTTTTTTCTCCTGCCTTTCGCTTAGTTTCCTTCCTTGCCCTAAATTCGGGTACTTTATACTCTCTCCCTTTCTCTCTGTATCTTTCTATCTATCTATCTAGTTATGTCACGAAATATTACTCTTATATAGATTGTTATGTCTTATATCTTCCCCCTCCTCCCAACCTCCTCCTCCTCCTCTTCCTCCTCTTCAATCAACCTCAGTGTCCCCAGCTTCCTTGGCCTCCTCGTCCTCGACCTAGTCCACATCTCCCTTACTGCCTGTATCTCCCTCCTCTCCTTTCCTCCCTTCCCCTCCTCTCCCTTCCTTCCCCTCACTCCCACTCCCCTCCTTCCTTGCCGCCTGAGGGGAAGAACTCATCATAAACATTTCCCCCAAAACAATATCTGCCTTGCCCCTCGTCCTCAGGCTAAGGGGAGCACACTGTTAGGGCCTCGCGCCCCTCTCTCCGCCACCTGTGCAGCGCCCTAAATGTCCTGCAGCAGCCTCGTGTAAGCCTCGGGGCGTGGGAGGGCGAGCAAGGGCTTACCGCGGCGAAGATGAGAGGCTGGGAAGGCGGGGGGAATGGAAGGGTAAGAAAGGGTAGAGGGGAAAAGGGAGGGAGGTAAAGAAAGGAGGAGAAGGTAGGAAGGACAGAGGAGAGAAGGTATTAGCGAGAGGGAGAAGGGATACAAAGAGTAGAGGAAAAGGGAGGGAGGTTAAGAAAGGAAGGGAAGGTAGGAAGGACAGAGGAGAGAGAAGGTATTAGCGAGTAAGAGAGAAGGGAGGAAGGGATGTAAAGAGTAGAGGAGGAGGGAGGAAAGGAAGGCAAAGGAGGAAGGACAGAGGAGAGAATGTATTAGTGAGGGAGAAGGGAGAAAGGGTAAGAAAGGATAGAGGTTAGGAGCAGAATGGGTATATTAGAGGGAGAGGAGGAAGGGTAAGAAAAGGTAGAGAAGGGTGGTTAAAAAAGAAAGGGAAGATGGGAAAGACAGAGAAGGAGAGAGAAGGTAGGTAGGGTAAGAAAGGAAAGAAAGGGGGGGGAGTGGAGGAATAGAGATGGGGAGGGAGGAAGAAGTAGAAGAGGGAGGCTAGGAAGGGAGAGTAGGGACAGCAATGGGAGATCCGGAAGGGGAGATAGGAAGGGTAAGGAAGGTAACTGTAAGGTAGAGTCATGTGTTTGGCTTCAGTATGTGTTGTGTGCCGACTTTTGTGGTGGTGGTTGGGGGGGGAGAGAGAGAGAGAGAGAGAGAGAGAGAGAGAGAGAGAGAGAGAGAGAGAGAGAGAGAGAGAGAGAGAGAGAGAGAGAGAGAGAGAGAGAGAGAGAGAGAGAGAGAGAGAATGAAAAAAGGAACATGGAACAAGGAACCAGAGAAAGGGAGCGTTGTTAGGTAGGAAGGTAGAAGGAAAGATTAAAGGAGGGAAGGATGGAAGGAAGGAAGGAGGGAAGGTAGAAAGGAAGAACGGAAAGGAAGGAGATAGAAAGGTAGGTAGGTTTCCAGATAGGTAGGCAATTAGGTGGGTAAGAAGGGAGAGAGGGAAGGAAGGAAAAAAAAAAAAAAGAAGAGAGGAGGGAAAAAAGTTATATGGTTATCCTGAAGGTCTTATGAGGTAGAGCTAATGAATGAGAGAGAGAGAGAGAGAGAGAGAGAGAGAGAGAGAGAGAGAGAGAGAGAGAGAGAGAGAGAGAGAGAGAGAGAGAGCAACCAACCAACCAACCCAGCAGCTCCCTTTCATAATTTTTTTTTAATCTTTCACAAGACATTTCACAGGAGACGCAATCGCCTTTAACAATAACAAAGTCACCCCTTCGAATCCCTGAGAGCTGAGAGGCAGGACGGGAGAATGTGAGCCAGGTAGGAAGGGCAATGGGCAGGTGGGTTAGCAGAAAGGCAAACAGGCAATCAGAGAGGAAAGCATGTTTTTTTTTTTTTTTTTTTTACAGCAAAGAAAGTATAGTTCAAGGGGGAAAAAAAGAAGCTCGCTAATCACTACTCCTATAAAAAAAAAATACAGACGAGTTGCCAAAAGAGAGGTCAATTTCGGAAGGAGAGGTGTCTTGTAAGAAGGAAAATGAGATCGGTAGGAAGGTAATTAGGAAGAACAGGTATGACAAATGATGGGCAAGCAGGAAGGTAGGTAGGTTAGCAGAAAATTAAACATACAGGCTGGAAGATAGGTAGGCAGATTGGTAAAGAGGGAGGAAGGAAGGAAGGAAAGGAGGGAGGTAAGTAGGTTAAAAGGAAGGTAAACAGAGAGATAGGTAAGGAGTAAGGAAAACAGGTAGGTATTTAAGGAGGAAATTAAGCTCGTAGGTTGGTAGAGAGGAAGGTAGGTAGGTATGTAAGGATTAAGGTAGGTAGGTAGGTAAGTTTAGGTAAGGCCGAGGAGCAAAACAGCCCTGACTCAAGGCACCAAGACGCCCTTTCCTTGGCCCTGCCGCTGTCTGGTATATAAAGCAACATTAACAAGCCTCATTTTCCACCCCATTACCCTGCCAACTGTCCCTCCCTCCCCACCCTTTCTGCGCCCCTTCCCCCTTGAAACTAACCCTTTCTCTCCCCTTCCTCCCCTCACCTCCTCCCAGCTTGTAACTAGTTTTCCTTCCCTTCCTCTCCTTTCTTTTCCTCCTCCTCCTCCTCCCTCCGCTTTCGCTTTTCTTTCCTTTCCTGTTCGTGCGGCGCAGTTTTCGCCCAAGGGAGTTAATTCACTGCTTTTCTAATTTGCTTTTGAGTATCCGAGGCGCTCACGAATCAGCTGGACGGCCAGACTGCTAATTCAGCTCGTCAGGGAGAGGAGAAAAACTGCAGGAAAGAAAACAGCCCCGTTATTTAGAATTTAAATGGCAAGGAAAGGAGGGGGAACCTATTTTTATAAGAAAGGCAAGAATGAAAACGACTTCCTCCAGGAAGTAAAGGAAAGACAACCGTATTTTTACGGATTAGAAGGACGAGGGAGCAGCGGCCGTATTCCAAGCTATGTCTAGCCAAGAGACGTCAGTTACGTATTGCCACTCCAAAAAAAGCAGCAGCTTTGAAAGTGCTTATCATCTTCATTGAACTGAACGTACTTTATTACTTCCAGCTAGTGTTTTGGGCACACTTGCGTCATACTATTACTGAGAGAGTAAATCGATATGCTGGCTGCAGCCATGCACTGAATCGTAAACGTAATTTATAGAAAGCTCACAGGGAACGGCGTCTGGCTGACTAGTACAGTTGGAACTGATGTCAGGGGAATGGCCTAAAATAGGATTGCTTGTAATATAGGCCCGCGCGCGCTCGTGTGTGTGTGTGTGTGTGTGTGTGTGTGTGTGTTCTACGAAGTAAGGGCAACAAAGCAATCAAAATTTACAAGCGGGAAATCATGCATTGTAAAAGGACAAGCGTTCCTTTGAGGTCAAGAAGGGCGGGCGAGCTAGTGTGTTTTGCAGGAAGTAAAAGCAGGACCGTCGATGCGTACAGGCCGGCGGGGCAGGAAGGTAATCACGTTATCCGGCAAGTAATGGCACGCGGGCAGCCGTGTGTTACCGCCAAGAAGGGCAAGTAAGCAGCCGCGTTGGCCCGCTGCTCGTGATGCCTAAAGGTGTGTGTATCAGGGTTGCTCAGGTTAATTAGAGGCACCGGCGCCGCCTCTCTAATAAACTGGTATTAACCAATTGGCTCGAGGGTGAGGGCAAGTTGTGAGTTTGTTTACAGGAGAGAAAAAGTCAGGATTTCTTGAGATTTTTTCGACGGGTAAAGTTTGTTGTTGAGTTTACAGTTTGTTCTCGTTCTTGTTGACTTTAAATTACTGCTTAAGTAAGGGACACTTAGGGGAAAAAGTTAGTTCTCGGTGCACATATTCTTCTTTCACTTCTGTATTTTTCGTTCATGTGAGATTAAATGCAAGTTCCTAGTTTTGATCGATTTTGTTGACTGGATGCATTGGATTAAGGAGACGGAAAAAAATAACTGGAACGTTTTTCCCTCATTCTTGCTGACCTCAGAATTCTTGCGCTTAAAAAGGTTCATTACTTTTGCAAGTTATTCCTTCTTTCCCTGTTTTCACCCTCTTTTTCTTTCCTACTTTACCCTCCTCCTTTTCCTTCTCTTTCTCCTCCACCTCCTCCTCCTCCTCCTCCTCCCTTCACACACTATCGCCGCACGGTAACTCCTGAGAAATTTCAGTCGGTAGCCAAAATCCTCCAATTTGATGCCATTCACGGGAGATAAAGTTTCAGGATGGAGATGTGAAAGTTTGCCTCAAATTTGCTCTTTTCCTGCAGTTGATTTTTTTTTTATCCTTAACGTTCTTGCATTTAGAAAATATTACTCAAACATTTTCTTAATTTTCTATCATCATTTTCTTTCTCATTATTATTATTTATTTTTGTAGTAATGTTTTTTTTCGCTTAATTCCAAGTTTATTCGTATTATCTTCATTTGGCTTCTTTAAAAGTCTCTACCAAATCAGTCAAATAATGATGTGTGATTTGAGAGAGAGAGAGAGAGAGAGAGAGAGAGAGAGAGAGAGAGAGAGGCAGCGATATATTATTAATTTTCTGGATATTGGAGTATTCATCACTGCTTAATTCATCCATCCATCATCAAGTCTCAAGAACCTATCAAATTATTCACGACGAAAACAGACAAAAAATTAAAAAGCACAAAATAAGTAAACAGAAACCTCTCTCTCTCTCTCTCTTTCGACTCCTGCCTTTTAACTTTTCCTTCTCTCTCGTTTGCTGGGGGAAAGAAAACGAAGTACCGTCCACATTGCCTTGGGGGGACTTAATTGATTCTAATTTGGGTTCTATTTTATAAGGTAACTGTGAAATGCGGCGACAGCGGTTCACGGAGGGACTCGAAGGAATAAAAAGGACTAATGGGCCAGAAAGGACGAGGGCGGAATGGTATTTTCTGCTTTAAGGTGGATTAAGCGATGTAAAGGGAAGACTGTTTGCCGAAGAAAGGACGTTGAAGCTTTGTGATTGGAGGGAAGTGAAGGGAAGGAAGGGGAGGGAAAGTGGAATAAAGGGGGAAGAAAATAATTGAAAAAAGGATGGAAATGACTGGGTTTTAGGTGTGTGAAGTGACGTTCCAGGAAGACTTTGCAGAAGAGAAAATGTCAATGACTTGTGACTAAGAGGAAGGTAAAGAATTATATGTGTTGAATTAAATACTGATTCCTATTAATGGGAAAGTATATCCTTATGGACTTGAAAAAAGGAATAGATGAAAAATGCTGGTGAGAGAGAGAGAGAGAGAGAGAGAGAGAGAGAGAGAGAGAGAGAGAGAGAGAGAGACTAAATACTGCCGCCCTGCCTTCCTCTCCTCCCTCTTTACTTTCTCCTCTCACCCTCCCTCCTTTTTCTATCCATTTCTTCCTCCCTCTTTTCTACCCTATTCTCTTACCCTCTCTCCTCTTCCTCTCCATTTCTCTCAATTTTCCTCTTCTATTCTCTTCCCTTACCTCCTTTTCTGTCTACAACTTTCTCTCTTACCTCTTATTGCCTCTTCTTCATCTTCTGTCTCCTCCTACTGTCATTTCTTCTTCCTCTTCTTCCTCTTCCCTCCTCCTCTTCTTTTTCAAGCTAAAAGAGATGAAGTGGCGATATAAAAAGGTAGATATTGCGGTGTGTGTGTGTGTGTGTGTGTGTGAGAGAGAGAGAGAGAGAGAGAGAGAGAGAGAGAGAGAGAGAGAGAGAGAGAGAGAGAGAGAGAGAGTTTTCTTATTCCGCTCTTTTCGCTTCGCGTCGTCATCTTCGCCTCAAAGTTCAGTTGAGTGAAAGAAAGAAACGTGAGTGAAATCCCTGAAAAACGAGAAAAAGAAACACACACTGACTCCAAAGATAAAAGAAACGTGAGTGAAATCCCTGAAAAACGAGAAAAAGAAACACACACTGACTCCAAAGATAAAAGAAAAAATATTATCCCGCGTGAAAATAATAAAAAAAGATTGGGACACGTGAGGTGTGTTTGTGTGTATGTGTGTGTGTGTGTGTGTGTGTGTGTGTGTGTGTGTAGTAGTAATAGTAGTATTAGGTAATCACAATATGTTTTAAACCTTCCTTATCACCAAGAAACAAAAGTAGTAGTAGTAGTAGTAGTAGTAGTAACAGTAGAAGTCGCAATAATAATAATAATAATAATAATAATAATAATAATAATAATAATAATAATAGCACAATCTTATGTAGTGGGTTTTAAGAAGAATTCATATTAATTGACTTCTACTAAATATTTAAAAGTGGAAATATATGAGAATAAAATAGTGTAGAATCCCTTCGGTCAAGACACACGCCGCGGGGATCTGTCTTTGAGGCGACTAACGGGTAATGCAATAAAACCCAAGTTCCCGCGACCCTTCCATCTGTCCTCGAGGAATAATTCTTCCCTAAAGGCGATGATTTGCTCTTTGGTTCCTAATGTCCCAGAATTCCTGAGTCCGTCTTGGCACCGACCACCACCACCAACCACCACCTTTATTATCCTCCACCACCACTCCCACCATCACCGTCACCACCACTACCCCCTCCTCCTCTTCCCTCTCCTTTTCCTTCGCCAACGCCTTCACCACTTTATCTCTCCCTTGAGACAGGAAGAGCGATGGAGAGAGAGAGAGAGAGAGAGAGAGAGAGAGAGAGAGAGAGAGAGAGAGAGAGAGAGAGACACACACACACACACACACACACACACACACACACACACACACACACGGGACGGAGTTGAAGAAAGAGAAACAATGCAAACAAAACAACGAACAAGATGAGCGCACGAGGACACACACACACACACACACACCGGGGGTTGGGGGAGAGGGGGTAGGGAGGGGTTAACTTTTTTTCATTAGGGCGCAGACTCGGCCAGACAGTCTGTTCGGAACCCATGATGGGAAAACAAACTTAGGAGGCGACCATCAATGAGACGATCGTGAGGTGAAGGAAGGAGGGAAGGAGGAAAAAAAGGAGGAAGGAGATGGGCAATGGGTAAAGAGGAAAAGAGGAAGGGGAATGGCAGATAAGGAAGAAAAGAGGAAGAAAGGCGTGAGCAAAGGGACTGAGGAGGTGGGCAAGAGGGAAGCAAAAAGGAAGACGAATTGTGGATGAGGAAGAAAGGAGGAATAGGATAGGCGTGGGCGAAATGACGGAGATGAGCATAGGGTAAGAGAAGAATAAGGAAAGCGAATAGGGGATAATGAAGAAATGAGGAAGATAAGCGTGGACGAAAGAACGGAGGAAGAGAATGAGAAAGAGAAAAACAGAGGAAGGCGAATGGTATAAAAGGAAGGGAAGAAGGAAAGAAGGAAGACGATAGGCGTGAGGGAAAGGACGGAGGAGGTGGGGAAGGGAGAAAAGAGAACAAGGAAAGAATGGTGGATAAGGAGTAAAGGAAGAGAAATACACACTGACAAATAAAGAAAAGGCAAACAATGGGGAAAGATAGGAGGGAGAGGGCAAGAGAGATGGGGCGATGAAGAAGAATTAAAGAAAAGATAAAAATGGTGTAAACAAAAGAATGTCATGGGCGAAATAAAAAAAAGGGAGGAAAGGAAAGTTAGAAAGGGCGTACAGAAGAGGGTGTTGTAGGAAGGGGACAGATGGAGTGGTGGAAAAGCAAGGGAAAGAAAATAAGTTAGAAATGGTGCATAACAATAATAGAAAAACTTAATATTGTTGAGCTTTAAAGGAAATGATCAAAGATTCGTCGCTGAAAAAATTAAAACCGAGTAGGTAATAAGAGATGCAAATGGTAAAGGCAGGCAGAGAATAGCTGAATATATGTTCCAATACCACTGAAAACACTTGATAAATATGAAGGGAAAATGAGAAGGAGGGAAAAAGATTGGACAAGAGAAGTAAAATTAGAAATATCTTAAGAGAAAGAGTACGAGGAGCAAGAGGAGGAAGAAGAGGAGTGGTAGGAGGAGGAGGAGGAGGAGGATAATAGATTAATAGCAAATGAAAATGAGATGTTAATTGAATGTTGGAGGAGGAGGAAGAGGAGGAGCAAGGCGGCAAAGCGGGAGGTGTCGGAGAGAGAAGGAATGGAGACAAAAATATGACGCAGAATATGATGGAGGAGGAAAAGGCGGGGAGGAAGAGGAAGGGTGGAGGGGGGAGGAGGAGGAGACCACGTGATGCTAACAGTGGTGCCAACTCAAGCTGCATTGCCGTGTGTTTTGGGCGCGAGATACATTCCTTCTCAGATATTGGTCAAAAAGAATATTAGAGAAGTTCAGGACAGTAAAAATTGTGATAGTTTAGAGGCAGCATGATAAAGAGAGGATAGTAAAGAAAGGTGGTGGCGGTGAAAACATTTGTCCTCGGATAATAGAAATGAAAGAGAAATGTTTGAAAGCTTCAGGATATTAAATGTCCTGATAGTTGAATGAGAAATAGAGGTAAAGAAAAGTAGACAGACTGAATAAAATGATTCCCTCATACCACGAAAACTTTCCATACATCTAATTTATTTTCTCCCTTCCTCACATATATAATAATCTTCCTTACCCTTGTCTATTCTCCCTTTCTCACACATCTCAGATCCTACATAAACCCTCTCTTTATCTTCTCCCTCTCCCTCCCTGCTATCTCCCTCCAAACCTCCTGCTCCACCCTCCCTGCCTCTCCTATCTCTTCTTCCTCTTCTCCTTCGTCAGATCTCCTTCTCTCTCGTCTCTCTTCTGTCTCCTTCCTTCTCCTCACTCTCCCATTCTCTCCCCCTTCCCTACTTCCCCCCTCGTCATCCCTCCCTCTCTCCCCCTCTCCCACATCTTCAATAGCTGTGATTCCCAGGAAATCGCTAATTTATCACAACTTTTCTTTAGACTCGGCGAAGACAGTGTCGCCACGTATAGAATTATTGCCTCCTCTTCCTCCGCGGTGAAGGATGGAGGGAAGAAACGGAGAGAGGCGAGGAAAAAGGAGGAATGAATGAATGGATGAAGGGAAGAAAGAAAGAGTGGGGGGCGGGGAAAAAGGGGGAGAGGAAGGAATGACGGAGGGAGGTGAGGAGAATAGGAAGGAAGGAAGAAGGAAGGAAAGAAAGAATGGAAGGCGAGGAAAAAGGAGGGGAAGAAATGACGGCGGGAGGCGAGGAAAAAAGGAAGAAAGGAATGGAGGGAAGAGAGCGAGAAGAAAAAGAGGGAACGAAAGGAATTAATATTGAAGAAACTGAGTGAGGAGAGGAAAAAGAGTAATATATCAAGGGAAGAAAGAGTGGGAGAGAAGGAAAAAAAAGAAAGGAATAAGAAGAGGGAAGACAGAGTGGGAAGAGGGGAAGAAGAGGAAGGAAGGAATAAAGGTAAGAAAAAATGGAATAAAGAAAGGGAGTCGGGGGATTGAAAAAGGAAAGGGGACGAAAGAAAAGGAGGGAGGGAGGACTGGAAGGATGATAGAGGAAAATAAACTGATAAGAGAGATGAAGATGATGGGAAGGAAAAGGATAGTGAAGAGAAAGGAGAGAGGAGGAAATATGAGGAATGGAGAGGAGGAAAAGGGAGAGGGGAAAGAGAACCAGCGAGGGAGGAAAACAAAGAGGAAAAAGAACTACGAGAAGCCTATGTAAGAGAGAGAGAGAGAGAGAGAGAGAGAGAGAGAGAGAGAGAGAGAGAGAGAGAGAGAGAGAGAGAGAGGCGGGAAAAAATGGTAGTATTAAAAAAATAACAAAACTAACAATATTGAAAAAGTGAAAAAATGGAAAAATATGATATTGGAAAAGGAAACGTTCGAAAAAAAAATGGAACTGCAAAATAAAGTGAGAGAGAGAGAGAGAGAGAGAGAGAGAGAGAGAGAGAGAGAGAGAGAGAGAGAGAGAGAGAGAGAGAGAGAGAGAGAGAGAGTATAGGAAGAATAAAAGATGATGGAAACAAAGAGGAAGGAATAAAAATGGTAAATTATTGTCGACAGTAATTTTGGGCAGAAAGTGACAATATCCTGCACGAAGGGAAGGGCGGAAAAAAGGAGACGAGGAGAAAAATATATATATACACTCGAGCTTCCTAAGGCTTGCTACATAGGAAGGGGGAGGGATGTGTGTGTGTGTGTGTGTGTGTGTGTGTCGCCCACCGCTACAAGCTCCTCATTTTTCCTTACTATTATCCTTTCACTTCTTCCCTTCTTTTGCCTCCTCTCTCCTTTTCAGTCCCCTGGCTATCTTTCTTCATGCCATTCTTTCCTTCCTCCGTTCCTTCTTTCCTCTTTTTCATTCCCCGCCTCCCAGTTTTTCTTCCCTCCTTTTGCTTCCTCTCTTCTTTTCAATCCCTTGGGTATCTTCCTTTGTTTATTCCATTCTTTCCTTCCTCCATCCCTTCCTTCCTTCCTCTTCTTCCCCGCCTCCCAGTTTTTCTTCCCTCCTTTTTTTCCTTCGATTCATTCCTTTCCGTCTTTTACCTGCCTCCCACTCTCTCTCCCTCCATATCTTCCTTTTTCGGCCTTATACACAATATTTTGAGGGCCATTCAACGTTAGGCAAGCAAGGATTAAGTCAGGTTAACCGTATGACAAACTAATTTTCACCATTAACTATTTTCCGTCTGAGAGCAACACGATTTTGTCAAGGTCGTTCCATCACCGCAGCGTGGCATTACAGCGTAGGAGGTGCTTGCGGGCGTGATCATGGTACTCCCTCGCCTCTTTACCCTACACCTCCATTATACTCGAGCTTAGAGGCTAGTGGATAAACAAGCTACTACTGCCGCCTCTCCCGCCATATTATTAAAGCGTTTTTTTTCTTTTCTTCCGGGAGCAAAATTTTGGTTGCTAATAAAATTTAAAAATTCAACTTGGTCAGAATTAATCAATACACAAAACTTCCGACATTTTTGAGGGAGCGGAGAAAAAGTGAGATAATTAGGTTTGAGGGATTTGGGAATTACATCCCCAGCGAAAAATAAGTGGACGTTGTAATTATGTGAAATGAACAAAAATGTGTAAGCATGCTGGTGCAAAATAAACGTGAACATGCTTTTCCTTCTCCTTTTTCCAGACACACTTTACGAAAACCATTTTTACTTTCAAATTAAGACTTTACGCAGCAACCTTTAACAGCACGTACTAAACACATACTTCCTACCCCTCCACCTTGAAAAATCATGTGATAATGAGATGACCTTGCGGTATATAACCTCTTCCGTGGTTGCTAAATAGTAACTTGCACGTAACCAAACTTAACCCCCGCCTGTCGCTCCACGCCCCGCTCCTACCCTCCCCCGCCCTGCAACGCCGCCACTTACATATTTGCTTGCCTGTTCGTCTTTCCACTTTAAGATTCCACACTGCTTCCACTCCTGATCACTCTCCTCATCGCCCCCCATACCTACTCCAGCCAATCTGTCTTTGCTTACTTCAGAGTTCACGTTGCTTCCAATCCTACTACGCATTCTGCTCATCGCCTCCAATACTCCAGCCTATCTGTTCTTCCTTCCACCTTCCTTCATCGGACTCCACGATCCTCCCACTCCTGATCATTCTCCTCATCGCCCCCTACTCCAGCCTATCTGCTCTTGCTTCCATCCAATTTCATCCCACTCCAAGCTACTACCTCTTCAACTCATTCTTCTCATCGCCTAACAGTTCTTTTTGTAGGATTTCCTCCTCTGGACTTAGTAAAGGTGGCCTCCGCTGTGACCAGACAACTTTTGGGGCTTTTTTAGCTGTGATAACGTACGTAGTATTAGTATTGTTATTATTATTGCTATAACTACTACTATTATTGAAGAGTTTAATATGCAGGGCCGGGAAAGTATAAATAGGTTCTACAAGTTACCAAGTCTGAAACCTCGACACGCCCGAGAAACATAAAATTAAGAATAAAGAGGATTAAAGAGAAGACAATTAAAATAAATCAATTTCTACACTATCCTTCAAGAATCTAAAATCACCTGCCACACGACATCTCAACCTCGCCTCCCCAATAAATAGCGGGATAAAAGAGACGGCATACGGCCCTGAATCACCTCACTTTGTCCTTCGGGAAGGCGTGAAGACAAGAGAGAAATGTCTTCCCTTCGCTGCCAAGGGAGAGAAAATTCTTGGGGGCGATTTTCCTCCCAGTTTGAAGGAGAATATGAGCTTTACGTGAGGCTCTTCGGCGCCTCGCACAGCCTCCATAAATAGGTGGAGAGCAGAGAGAGGCTACGATTCCAAGGTCATGAGGGTGGGGCAGTGGGGGGAGGAGGGAGGGAGGGAGGAGGAGGAGGAGGAGGGAGGGAGGGAGGGAGGGAGGAGGAGGAGGAGGAGAGAGGGAGGGAAAGGGGAGGCGAAGGGTTTGAAGAAGATGGCGGCAAGGAGGAGAGAGAGAGAGAGAGAGAGAGAGAGAGAGAGAGAGAGAGAGAGAGAGAGAGAGAGAGAGAGAGAGTTTTGTTTGCTTATCCTTATCGTTTTGTCTCCTTTTTACACACACACACACACACACATTCTATCTCTTATCCCACTTTCCATTCTCTTCCTGCTCCATCTATTTTCAACCTTTTCTCCATTTCTTTCTTCTGTCCGCTCTATTCACCACTGCCACCTCCTCCTATCCTCTCATCCTTCCCCTTACCACCACATCTCTCTCTCTCTCTCTCTCTCTCTGCCCCACCTCCACCATCCCCTTCACAACCATCACCACCACCATTACCACCTCCAGCACCACCGCCACTATCACCTCGACCCAGTGATCGGCCCGTAACGATTAGCAAAGCAGCACAAAGCGAGGAAACACACGCCACACGACCCACGGCGAGGCCCAGGCGGGGAGACCAAAGGAAGGGAAAGGGAAGAGGAGAGAATGGAAGGGAAGGGGATGAGGAAAGGAAGGGAGGGATAGGGAATAGCATGTCGGGGGTGGGGGAGGAGATGGGATGGGAAGGGTTGGGGAGGGTAAGAGAAGAGAAGGGAAGGGAAGAGGGAGGAAAGGAAGAGAAGGGAAGGGAAAGGAAGGGAAAAGGAGAGAAAGGAAGGGAAGGGAACGGAAGGGAATAGCCTGAGGGGGATGGAATTGGAAGGTTTGGGGAGGCTAAGATATGGGAATGCATAAGCACACACCTCCCTTGTAAATAAATGTTTAATTAAAGTGACAAGGGATACGAAAACATGTAACTATTTAAGTAGACAAGGTGGCTCAAACAGATAGAGAAAAGTAAGACAATAAAACAGGTTTGATGAATGAATGCAAAGACGCGAATAATGAAATATAAATAAATTGGTGACGCGTGTGGGGTTAGTAGGGACGGAGAATGTTGGCAGCTCTCTAGCGTGTTGTGTCAGATTGATATTCAAGCAGAAGCGACACCATCCAGACAGCACTAGTTTGAGGCCCCAAGGAGGTCGAGATTGAGATGATATGGACGTGTGGGGAGAGACGCAAGGAGAGGGATGCAAGAGGAACGCGGAGGAGGTGGTGTGTGAATGTGGTGTTTGGGTGGGTGTGGGGGTTGGGGGCAGGCAGACGGTTGGCGTGGCAGAGGAAGATGCAAAGGAGGACAGGGAGAGGTTGCGTGAATGATACTGTGTGTAAACATATTATTATCGAACACATTATTGCACACATAGGCTTCGGGTACGGGCCCTGGTCAATACTGTCATGGAGTGAGTATCAAATAATATAAAGCCTTCAATTACAGACTTGATTTCGTTTTTTTACTCAGATTCAGAAAACGAATCACTCCCTCACACGGATATCTAAAAAAAGGTGTTTCCATTTTGTATATTGAGTTACGTCATGAAGAGGAGGAGGAACAGATAAAGCAAATAATATAAAGCCTTCAATTACAGACTGAATTTCGTTTTTTATTCGGACTCAGAACACGAATCACTCCCTCACACGAATAGCCCAAAAAGGTGTTTCCATTTCGTCTATTGAGTTACGTTATGAAGAGGAGGAGGAGTGACAGATAACACAAACATCTTTACTACGATCTTATTCCCTCCTTCTTTCCTTTCTTCCTGCTCCTCCTCCTTCTGCCAAAGCTGTTCCTCTTCATCCCGTTGGGTTATGCAAACAAGAGGCAAATACA
Organism: Eriocheir sinensis; assembly: GCF_024679095.1. Taxonomy (NCBI): domain Eukaryota; kingdom Metazoa; phylum Arthropoda; class Malacostraca; order Decapoda; family Varunidae; genus Eriocheir; species Eriocheir sinensis. Next base: position 17,443,061 of record NC_066541.1, on the reverse strand, counting down.
ACTTGCAGTCTGTGTCACGAAGAGGGAGAAACTTGGAAGCATGATAAGCGTGGAAGAGCAGGTAAGAGAACGTCTGCTGGTTTATAACGAGACTGCCTGCTGAAGGGTTTTATAATTAGTTGGTCGGGCACGTAAATGACTTAGAGAATTTGTGGCTCTTGATCGTGCGGGACAGTTCACTTCACCTCTGACTCTAAGTAAGGAGGAGGAGAAGGAGGAAAGAAGGCAGAGGAGGAGGAAGAAAGAAAGGAGGCCAGAAGGAACGAGGAAGAGGGTGGTGGAGAAAAAAAAAAAAAAAAAAAAAGCACGAGCCAACTTTCTACATATGCTTATCGGAGAGAGAGAGAGAGAGAGAGAGAGAGAGAGAGAGAGAGAGAGAGAGAGAGAGAGAGAGAGAGAGAGAGAGAGAGAGAGAGAGAGAGAGACGCACCAACAACCACTCCTGCCCACGTGGAACCCAGCTAAAAAAAAAAAAAAAAAAATCTTGTTAGCCTTTATGGAGACGTAAAAACACTAAACCAGAGGGCTGACGAGGAGGGGGAGGGGGAGAGGGGGAAGAGGGAGGGGGAGGGGAAGAGGGAGGGACGCCTAAGCACGCCTCGATACGGCTAAATAACACACTTTCGCCACTTGATGGACGCTTGAGCCGCACTTACGCGAGAGCCATGAGCAGGAGCCATAAGCAGACAGCGTAAGGAGGAGGCAGAGCACAAGAGCGAGCCGGAGAGAGCCATGAATTAGCACTTAAGCAGCAGTGTCATGGATTTTGCACTCACTCCGTTTTCTTTATCGTTATTTAAGGTCCCTGATGTCTATATTAAAGCCGGAGGGATTGGGTGCGGGGAGGGACGCGATTATTAGGCAGCGAGATTCGTTTTTCATTTTCTTCTGGTTGATTTGAGGGGCCAGCAGTCTTTTTTTTTTCTTTTTCATTGTTTTCCGTGTTTCTTAATTTTTCATATATTATAATGTTAGCACGAAGGGATTGGGTGTGGGGAGGGACGCGATTATTAGGGAGTGAGATTCGTTTTTAATTTTCTTCTGGTTGATTTGAGGGGCCAGCAGTCTTTTTTTTTTCTTTTTCATTGTTTTCCGTGTTTCTTAATTTTTCATATATTATAATGTTAGCACGAAGGGATTGGGTGCGAGGAGGGACGCGATTATTAGGGAGTGAGATTCGTTTTTAATTTTCTTCTGGTTGATTTGAGGGGCCAGTAGTCTCTTTTTTTTCTTTTTCATTGTTTTCCGTCTGTTTCTTAATTTTTCATATATTATAATGTTAGCACGAAGGGATTGGGTGCGAGGAGGGACGCGATTATTAGGGAGCGAGATTCGTTTTTAATTTTCTTCTGGTTGATTTGAGGGGCCAGCACTTTTTTCATTGTGTTTTCCGTCTGTCTTTTAAATTTTTCATGTTACAATGTTAGCACGAAGGGATATTATGTTAGGACGGAGGGATTGGATGCGGGGAGGGACACGATTAATAGGGAGCAAGATTCGTTTTTAATTTTCCTTTTGGTTGATTTGAGGGGCCAGGAATTTTTATTTTATTTACATTGTTCTCCTTTTTTTCATAGATTTGATAGCGTGGTTAATTAACGATTATTAGGAAGCAAGATTCATTTTTCATTTCCTCTGGAATATTTGAAGGGCCAGGAGATTTTTTCATCGTGGATTTTCCGTTTTCTTCGTGTATTTCAATGTTGGCACGGTTTATTGACGACATTGCTCAGTCAAAATATATGTTTTCCACACATCTGCCATGTTATTGATATTATTCCATTTCTCTCTCTCTCTCTCTCTCCGTGTGTGTGTGTGTGTGTGTGTGTGTGTGTGTGTGTGTGTGCCAATTTACAACCGCCTCCACCACCACCACCACCACCGCCGACGCCACCCGCACCTCCACACACCTGTCAATTGGTGCCGTGCCTGGCATAATAAAGCAGGCTACACGTGAGCCAGGTGTTCGGTGCCAGGTGAGGAGGGGGGAGGCGGCACCCCACACGCGATGCAGTGCCACGAAAGAGGAAAAGGAAGAGAAAGGAAGGAAGGAAGGGACAGGGGGTGGGGTGGGGGGTGAGTTTGTGTGTAGATGAGGAAAAAGAGGAAAGGGAAAGGAAGAAGACTGGGTGAATAAAGGAATCAAGAGAGGGAGGGGAAAGGAAGCAAACATGTGTAGAATATTGAGCAAAAAAGTTCGTTGATATAAAAATATGTCGTGAATTATAAATGATATAAAAATCGTGTCACTGATGCCCGTGTCAGAGATCGCTGCATGGACATAAAAATCGAGAAAAACTAATCCGTTACAAAAATCAAGCTTTATCGCCACACAAATTAAAATACAAGATCAAATACCCACATAAGCTAACATACCTAGAAATATCCTGTTACCGCCACATAGAAACTAACATAGAGCAAAAAATATACCCATTCTATCAGCAAATTTAGTGAGTCAAAAGTGCAAAAATAAACTCATGTCACCCACTATGGCCGAGCTTAACAAATTCACCTGGCAAAAAAGGTGGCGAGCATCCTGTGGCGTGAAAATTAATTAAAAATACCTAACACGCCAACACCTGCTTCCATCACGTTGACACGATGTTGTGGCGAGCACTAAAGGTGGAGGGAGGGAGGGAGGAAAGGAGAATGGGAGTAAATGGGTAAGGAATGGCATTATGTTCAGAGGGAGGGAAAGAAAGAAGGAAGGAAGGAGGGAAAGAAGGAAAGAGGGAGAGAGAGGAAGTGAAGGAAGGAAGAATAGAAGGAAGGAAAGGAGGGAAGGAAGAGGAGAGGCAGAGGGAGGGAAAGTAGGAAGGAAGGGAGGGAGACGAAAGTAAATTAGGGAGAGAGGTAAGCATGGAGGGAGGGAGGAAAGGAGGGGAGAAAAGGAGGAAGGGAAATAAAGGAGAGAGGGAGAGAAATTAGGATGGAAGAAGGGATGGGTGGATAAAGAGATGAAGTAAAAGGAGAAGAGAAAAAGAGGAGAAATGCAATAATGAGAGGTAAGGAGAGGAATAACAAGAGATGGAGAAAGAGGAAACAGATGGAGAGAAAGAGGAATAGGAGGAGGAGGAGGAGGAGAGGAGAAAAGTCGTTTAGGGCGGAAGAAGGGAGAGAAGTGAAATCTTGGAAGTAAAAGTAAAATGTATAGCTTGAAATGGCGAGAAAGAGAATGGAAATAGTTTTGGAATATAAATGTGGAGATAAGGGTGAGGAAAGGGCGCGGTCAGGCCGAGGAGGAGAATTACAGCCCTGAGAAATGAGGGCAAAGAGGAGAATGAAGAGGAGGGGGAGAAGTATTAAGGGGTCAAAGAGGAGAAATACGGCGGAATAGATAAAACAGAGAAGAGAGAAAGAATAGAAATCGAATGGAAACGTAAGACTCGTATTGTAAAAAAAATAATTAGATGGAAAGAAGGAGAATAAGGAGGAGGAGGAGAAATGTTAAGGGGTCAAAGAGGAGAAATACGACGGAATAGATGAGGCAGAGAAGAGAGAAAGAATAGGAACCGAATGGAAACTAAGACTCATATTATAAAAACAAACGGAAAATAATTAGATGGAAAGAAAGAGAATAAGGAGGAGGAGAAATGTTAAAGGGTCAAAGAGGGTAATAAAAACGCACAAATTAAGCAACACGATAAGATAAAAAAAAAACGAAAAACAAAACTAACATTACACACACACACACACACACACACACACACACACACACACACACACACACACTCGTCGTCACCATAATGAAACCACAACTCGTTATCTATCGCGAGCTGCAAAACAAGCGATAATTTGAAACAGGTCATTATTAGCCCGCGGGAACAGGTGGGCCTCACAGCGGGCATTATCATCAGGTTAATTACGTTACGGCGGGCAACCAAGACTAACAACTATGCACGGCGCCGCTAATTACCTTAAGTTGTGCGTAGGGTTGGCTCCGGTGAGTGAAGCACGAGCCCCGTCACCCCAACGGCTCGTGTGATCTACTGGGGGGGGGGGGGAGTGTGACCCTTGGTGGACTGCTTCTACCGCTTGAGCCCACCTGATCTAAAAAAAAAAACCATATATATAATTGTTGTCATAAGCTGTTAGTAAATAAGTGTTGACGGCCCATGGAAAGTTTTTTATAATCAACAGAAAATGATGGAGTGCTGCTCACTACAATCACCAGTTATGATTCTTTACAAATAGACGCTGGATATTATCGAAGCACCAGCCAGACAGACCCAGGTAACTGTACATAGGCCACGCCCTAAAACTTGTTGGGTTCGTTGATGGTTTGTGTCATTTAATTTAGCGGCTATTGTTTAGACGGACTGAGCGGCCCCTCACTCGGCCATTAATTACTGTTTTCATGTATTTTCGAGCACAGTGTTTATTGCTGTGCCTCATCTCTGGATAACACCAAAAAAATACGTGGAAGTCAACATAACAGGGAGCAGTGGGGTAGTGTCCTGATTCAAGTTTGACCATGAGGATACTAGCCCCATATCCTTCATATAGCTTGTATATGGCCCCATGTTCTTTATACATATTCCTTCCCCCATCGCCTTTCTATTATAAAAAAAAAAGATGGAGCTGTATACGTAATATCTGACGGCAGTGGCACCGCAGACAGTGCCTGGCCCGCCCAAAACTCGGTGCTCGGTGCAGACGACAACAACCGTCGGTAAGCGAAGCCCAGGAACACCGCTTAAAGGGGCAGCCGATTCAAAGGTAAGGGCCAGCTGTAACTATTGCTATGAATTGTTAATGGAGGTGTAGATACGGGCTAGTATAACGACTCCGAGCCAGTGAAAAGGCGTAGACGGGACATGACATGACTGTGTGGCCTGTCTCTCTGAGTAAGCTTAGCAGGGCTGCTGCACCAAATAACATCTCGTTCATCGTGCCCTTGAGGTCTAGTAACGCCTTTTCACCAGCTCGAAGTCGCTATACTCGGTGTTAGGTTCCGGCAAACACGCTAATGCATGCGTAGGTGTCGTCAGTCCGCTGCCCCCCTCTATATCGTGTTATCCCTGGCTGCCGGAAGATAGTTTTCAAGGCCGCAAAAGTCCCCCCGCGCACTGGCACATTTTCCAGGTCTTTTAAGGAATTTTAGAATAAACTCGCGACTTCTACAAGTTAGATGAAAACTTAAAATGAATCTTTGCTTTGAAAGCAAAATTTCACTCTCAAAGTCTTCATTAATACGGGCAACAGCTGTCACGGAATATAATAATAATAATAATAATAATAATAATAATAATAATAATAATAATAATAATAATAATAATAATAATAATAATAATAATAATAATAATAACAGCAATAAGGCTCAACAATGTAGAAATAGAAGAAATCAGATGGAAAAACGGAAATGTATCGATAAAAGCCACAAAGAGAGATGGAGAGAAAGAGACGAGATGAATGCCGGAGAGGAAAGTGGAGGAAGTGCAAGGCGGATAAAGATAAGTAGACACGCATGACAGAAGATGATGATGGAGAGAAAACACTTGGCGAACAAATGGAAAGACAACAAGAGGATAATGTACACAGATGAAGACAAAAACAAGATGAAAGGAAAACTGAGAGAGAGAGAGAGAGAGAGAGAGAGAGAGAGAGAGAGAGAGAGAGAGAGAGAGAGAGAGAGAGAGAGAGAGAGAGAGAGAGACGATAAATCACAAGAGGTGGGCGGGACGTGAGGAACAGAATGATGGAGGAGGAGAAAGAAGAAGAGGAGGAGGAGGAGGAGGAGGAGGCGGCGGCGGCGACGAATGGAGAAAAAAGGAATTAATACCACACACACACACACACACACACACACACACACACACACACACACACACACACACACATTTCGCCCATCCCCATCTTCCCTTCTTTCCTTCCCTTCCTCCCTCCCCCAAACTTTTCTTCGTTCCTTCCCTCTCCCTTTTTTCTAATCTTCCCTTTGTTCCTTTCCCCCTTCCCTCAATCTTCCCTTCGTTCCTACCCTCTCCCCATTCCCCCTTCCCTCCTCCCTTTGTTCCTTCCTGCCCCCTTCCCCCTAATCTTCCCCTCCTTTCCCCCTCTTCCCCCAATCTTTCCCATTTCCCCCCCTCCCCTAATCTTCCCTTCGCTCCTTCCAGTACCTCATTTGGGCAAGAAAAGAAGAACCCAATTGGTGGTCTGATTAAGCCTGCCCGGGTGATCACGCGGCCCCAATTAGCACTCACTCACAGGTAACCTTCGAGCACAGGTGTTCCCGATGCACGTGAACCCCGGTTACCTGAGAAGGGGGGCGGGGTAGAGGAAGGGATATAGAAGGAAGGATAAGAGGTGAGAGTGCAGGGGAGAAAGGAAGAACGGGAGAGGGAAGGCAAATGAGAGTAGGGGATTAGGGGAATAGGAGAGAAAGTAAGAGTAGAGAGAGAAGGGAAGAAAGAATAAAAGGAGAAGGATATATAAATGATTAAGAAGGAAGGATGACAGGGGAGAGTCAAGGGGAAGGGAGAAAGGAAGAAAGGGAGAGGGAAGGAGAATCAAAGTAAGGGAGTAGGGGAATAGGAGAGAAAGTAAGGCTAGAGAGAGAAGGGAAGAAAGAATAAAAAAGGAGGAGGATATAGAAATGAATAAGAAGGAAGGATGACACGGGAGACTCGAGGGGAAGGGGGAAAGGAAGAAAGGGGGAGGGAAGGAGAATGGAAATAGAGGTTACGTAGAGAGGAAATAAGGTGAGGGAAGAGAAAGAAGGGAGGAAAAGAGAAATGGAGAGGAGAGAAGAAGAGGAGAGATAAAATGGTGGAGGAGGAAGCAGGGATGAAGAAGAGGAGTTGGAAGGAGAGAGAGAAGGGAGGAGCAATGAGGAGGAAACGGAGGAGGCAAACATATGGAGAAAAGCAAAGGCAGGGAGGTCAAGCCAAGTCAAGGAGGAGGAGGAGGAGGAGGAAGTTAACCTTGTCAAACTCCCTACCTCCCAAACCATCACCACCACACCACCACCACCACCACCACCACCACCACCTTCCTTTACCTCACCCTTAACCTGGCTCAGAAGGGGGAGGGAGGGAAGGGAGGAAGGGTAGAGGAACTAGTGAGGAGGTAGAGAGTGAGAATGATTGGGAAGTGGAGAAGAGGTGGTGGAAGGCCTGAGGGATAAGAGCGAGAGGTGGAGGGAAGGAAGGGAAGAGAGGTGAAGGGTTGGAGAAGAGAGGAAGAGGGAAGGAAAGAAAGAGAAGTGGAAAAGTGGAATGGAGAAGAGGAAAGGAAGAGTACTAATTATTATTATTATTATTATTATTATTATTATTATTAAACATGGGCAGGGGTGGAGGAATGAAGTGGAGGAAGGACGGAAAAGTGGAGAAATGAAGAGGAGAGGTGGAGTGAAGGAGACATGAGAAAGAGGCGTGAAGGGAGGAGATGAGGAAGAGTGAGGAGGAAGAGTGAGCAGGAGGAGGAGGAGGAGGAAGAGTGAGGAGGAGGAGGAGGAGGAGGAGGAAGAGTGAGGAGGAGGATCATCTCGGTGTATTGGTCAGGATATTTTCCACTCGAGTCAATATAAACAAAGAGCCATTTATGTGAGGTGATGACTGGGGGGAGGGGGGGGGGGAGAGAAGAGAAGACTTAGGGAGGGAGGGAAAGAGGGGAGGAAGATGAAGGGAGAGGAAGGGAAGGGAAGGGAGGAGGAGAGAGGATTTAGAGGGGGAGGAAAGAAGGAGCAGGGGAGGGAGGAGGCAATGTGGGAAGGGAAGGAGGGAAGGGAGGGAAGAAGTATATGAGAGAAGTAAAGGAAGAAGGAAGGAAGAAAGAAAGGAAGAAAAGAAATATATATAGTTTGGGAAGGAAGGGAGGGAGGGAAGGGGAGGGAAGAGAAGGATATCAGAGGAGGAAGGGAGGGAAGGAGGAAAGCATTGTGAGAGGGAAGGGAGGGAGGGGGAGGGAATAAGAGAAGGGAGGGAGGGATGGAGGGCTGAATGGAGGGATGGAGGGAGAGAAGGAAAGGTTTTAATCATCAATCTCTCGTATTTCCTTTTCATCCTCCTCCTCCTTTTGATCCTACTTTTTCTTCTTCTTCTTCGCTTTCTTTTCATTTAGTTTTGCTCCTCTCCTTCTCATCTATTTCCGATCTTCTTTTTTTCCTTCTAAACCTTCATCACATTTTTCCTTCCTCCTCTTCCTTCTTTCTCTCCTCTCCCCTCCTTCTCTCCTTTTTTTACTTTTATTTTCCTTTCTCATCTATTTTTCCTTTTCAACTTTCATCACACTTTTCCTTCTTCCTCTTCCTTCTTTCTCTCCCCTCCCCTCCTTCTCTCCTTTTTTACTTTTATTTTCCTTTCTCATCTATTTTTCCTTTTCAACTTTCATCACACTTTTCCTTCTTCCTCCTCCTTCTTTCTCTCCCCTCCCCCCCTCCTCTCCTTTTTTACTTTTATTTTCCTTTCTCATCTATTTTTCCTTTTCAACTTTCATCACACTTTTCCTTCTTCCTCTTCCTTCTTTTTCTCCTCTCCCCTCCTCTTATTTTTATTTCCCTTTCTCATTTATTTTTCCTTTTAATTCATCACACTTTTTTCATATTATTCTTTCCCTTCCTTCTCCCTGTTCCTTCTTTCTTTCTTCCTTCCACTTCTCTCTCCCTTTTTTTTCTTTCTCTTCTATTTCCGATCTTTCTTTTTCCTTTTCAACTTTCATGACGTTTCAAACTACATATTTTCTTTCCCTCCTTTCTCAATTTTTGCTTCTTTCTCCCCCTCTCTTCGCTTTTTCTTCTTCTCCTCTCTTCTTTACTTCTCCTATTAAACTTTTCATCATAGTTTTCCAGGCGCAAATTACTACTTCCCTTTCTCCCTAACTTTTCTTCTTTCGTTTCTGCCTCCGTTTTTCCCTTTCCTTATTTCACATCTTGCCTCTTTCTTTTCCCTGTTTCACATTATTCCCTCCCTATCCTTTTCCTTTCCTTCCTCTCTTTTTCTTTCTCCTTCTTTCCATTTTTCTTTTCCACCCTATTTCTTTAGCTGATCCCTTCCCTTCTCCTTCCTTTTTATCCCTCTCCTCCCCCTCCCCTTCCCATTCCATTCTATCTCCTTTTTCCACTTCTCCCTCCCTCCCTCTCCCACCAAATCAATCTACCTTCCCCTTCTTCCTTCCCCCTCATCCTCCCCCTTCCTTCCCTTCTTATCCCTCCCCTCCCCTAACCTCCCAGTCCTTTCCATCCTCCCCTTCTCCCTCCCTCTCCCACCAAAATCTATCTACCTTCCCCTTCTTCCTTCCTTCTTATCCCTCTCCCCCTCCTCCCTGCCTCCCCCCCCCCAGCCCTGCATCTCCGCGGTCAGCTTTGAGATATGAAACTCAATGTGTTCACGCGACTCCGGGCGGATCAATAGGCGAGCTTTGAGTCTGCTTCACTTGTCTCTCGAAACACGGAACGCAAGCAAATTCCCGGCCAGACCCTGTTTTGTTTATCTAGGTGGGCTCTGTTACGTGCTGGGGACAGATAGGGAAGCTTGGAGGTTAAAGGAAAGAAAGAAAGGGGGAACAGAATAAGGAAGTGGCAGAATCGGAGAGGGTTGGGGAATAAGGGACAGCGGAGAAAGTAAGAGGAGGAGGAAGCAGAAAAAAAAACTATATTGCTCTGTTTCATGCCAAGGGGGACAGATGGGAAAGCTTTGAGAATAAAGAAAAATGAAAGCAGAAAATAAAAGGAGGAAGAGAATGAATAAAAAATGAAAAAAAACACAGTGAAGCAAATTTTCGGCCAGACCCTGTGTTGTGTCTCTAGGTGGGCTATGTTACGTGATGGGGAGAATGAGGGAGAAATAGAAGAGGGTAATAAAATGAGGAAGAGTCAGAATAAATGAAAATGTAGAAGGTTATGGAATAGGGAAAGGATAAGGAAGAGGCAGAATGATGTAATATGGGGAAGGTTAGGAGTAGGAAAAATTAAAAAGGAAGGAAAGGAGGAAGAGGGAGAATGTAGTAAAGTATGCAGAAGGTTGGAGAATCGGGGAAAATGAGAGAAAAAAAAGCAAAGGAAGCAGAAAAAAGTGAGTTACGGAAAGGGAAAAAAGAGAAGAGGGGAATAAAAGTAGGAGGCAGAATGGATAGAAGAAAAGAAAGGGGAGGAAGGGGAGGAAAAAGGAGAGGAGGAAGGCGAGGTAAAAGGAGAGGAGGAAGGCGAGGTAAAAGGATATAGAAGAGAAGAAGAAAGAGGAACGGAAGAAAAAAGAAGATGAAAGGAGGAGAAAAGAATGAGGAGGAAAGCAAGGAAGAGAAAAAAGGAAACAGATGAAAGAGGAGGAGGAGGAGGAGAAGGAGGAGGAGGAAAAATAAATCGGATTCTTCAGCAGGTCTTGTTTTATACGTGTCTTGCTACCGAATGAGGGAGAAAAGAAAAAGGAAGGGAGGAATGAATATATGAATGCCAAATGAGGGGAAAAGAAAGAGAAAGAAGGAGAGGAGGAGGAGGAGAAAAAGGAGAGGGAGAAAACAGTAAGATACCAAGCAAGTTTCTGCCTGACATGAAAGAAGAAGAAATAGAAAGGAAGGAAGGAAGGAAGAAAGAAAATAAGAAGAAAACAAATGAATGATTGAAGGAAAAGATGAATAGATTGAGGAAGGAAGGAAGGAAGGGAGAAAATAAACGAAAGAAAGGAAAGAAAAAAATAAACGAGAGAGAAGGGATGAAGGAGAAAGGAAGAAGGGAACAAAATTAATGAATGAATGAATAGCATGAATAGATTTAAGAAGGAAGGAAATGAATTGATAAAGAAAAGTAAACCAAAAAGAAACGAATGAGATACGGGAGGAAGGAAGGGAGGAAGATGAACAGGAGGAAGGGTTGGGGAGGAGGAGGAGGGGAGCGGAGAGAAAATAAGGTCAGTGAGGGAAAATTTTCAACCGACCCTGTTTCATACATGTCTTAATCCCTAATGAAGGAAACGTGCGTGGGCTGGAACAGCGGAGGAGGAGGAGGAGGAGTGATGCAGAATGAGGGGAACAAAACACAAAAAAAGCAGAATTAGAAAAAGAAAAAAATAGGAGAAGTGAGGAGAGGAGCAGGAACAGGAGGATGAAAAAAAAAAAGAAGAGGAAGAGGGAGAGGAAGAAGAGGAGGAGGAGGGATAAGAATGAAAGGAACTGAAAAAAAGGAAAAATAAAAAAAAGTAAAGGTAAAAGTAGTAGGAGGAAGAGGAGGAACAGAATGATGATGATGATAAGTTGGAGGAGGAGGAGGAGGAGGAGGAGGAATGCGGTTGTTCGTGTAAATATACTGAGAAAAACACGGCAGGTAAGACGGTGAGATTACGCTAATGAGTCTGTTACGTCAAGGTGTGCAGCGCGTTCACTCACTGATGGCGCGGGGAGGAAGGAAGGGAAGGGAGGGAGGAAGGGAGACAAGGTAGGCGGATAGATAGGAAGGAAGGGAGGGAAGAGGGGAGAGAAGGTAAACAGGTAGGAAGGAAGGAAGAAGGAAAAATAGAAAGAAAGAAAGAAAAGAAGGTTGGTAGCTAGGTTAAGTAGGTTAGGTAGATATATTAGAGAGTAAGAAAAGAATAGTGATGGAAGGAAGGGAGAAAGGGAGGGAGAGGAGGATGGACAGCAGGGAGGAAGGATGGAAAGCGGGAAAGGAAGGAAGAAATAAATGGAGGAAGAAATGAAGGAAAGAAGGAAGAAAAGGGTAAGATATGAAATGAAATGAAATGAAAGAAAATGAAATGAAGGGAAGGAAAGAAAGAAGAAAGGAAAACAAGGGAAGGAAAGAAAGAAGAAAGGAAAACAAAGAAAATGAAACAAATACCTTAACAATATGAATATAAACAGGAATAAAATAAAAGAAATAAAAGTCAAGAAAAAGACGATTGAGGAGGAAAAAGAACAAAAGAAAGAATGAAGGGAGGAAAGAGAGAGAGAGAGAGAGAGAGAGAGAGAGAGAGAGAGAGAGAGAGAGAGAGAGAGAGAGAGAGAGAGAGAGAGAGAGAGAGAGAGAGAGAGAGAGAGAGAGAGAGAGAGAGAGAGACGCACAAATATTAAAGGGAAGGGAAGATTACAGAACCGACAAATGAAAAGTGCAAATAGAATTAACGCAATGAATGGAGGAATAAAAAGTGCGAGATAAAAGGGAAGAGAGGAGGAGGAGGAGGAGGAGGAGGAGAAGAAATGAAGGTGGTGGTAGTAGCTTGTTAAAGAAGGATGATAAAAGGGAGGAAGAAGAAGAAGAAGAAGAAGAAGAAGAAGGTGATAGTAGAAGTCTTGCTGGAGGAGAAGGAAGATATAAGGGAGAAAGAAAAGAAGGAAGAAGAGGAAGAGGAAGTAGAGTAGGAGGAAAGAGGTGGTAGAAGCAATATTGTTGGAGGAGGAGGAGGAGGAGGAGGAGGAGGAGGAGGAGGAGGAGAAGGAGGCAAGGAATGAAGGTGGTTCCCTCTCCACCTGTACCTTTAATTAATGACGCAGTTTCCATACAAGAACCAAAAAATATCCCATTACTAAAGAGCTATTAACTTGCCTCTCCCCTTAACCTCCCTCCCCTCTCTCCCTCCCTTTCCTACTCTCACTTTAACTCTTTCTCCCCTCACAGTTCCCTTCACTTTTCTTGTTCTGCTCCCACTAGTTCCCTTTCCCCTTATCCTTAACCTCCTTCCCCTCTCTTCCTCCCTCTCCTCCCCTCTCCTATACCCCTCCTCTTACAGTTCCATTCACTTTTCATGTTTTCCTCCCATCACTTCTGTTTCCTTTCCCTACCCTTCCCTCTCTTTCCTATCTTTCCTCCCCTCGCCTTCCTTCCCTCCATATTTTTTAATCTAATCTGCCCTTCTCACTTTTCCTTCTCTTGTTCTATCTATCCTCCCATCCTCTTCTCTTTTCTTCCTTTTCTTTTTCTTTTCCCTCTTTCCTTTATTCCTTTCCCTTCTTACTTATTCTTGTCTTCCCTTATTTTCCCCTTTACGCTTTTCCTTTTGTTTCCATTCATGTTTTTCCTCCCCCTTCACAATTGCCTTTCTTTCCTTCCCTTTCTCTTCCTCCTTTCCTACCTTTCCCATCCTTACTTGCCCTTTTCGCCTCTCTCTACCTTCCCTTTACATATCCATTCTGCTTTTCCTTCTTTATCACACGTGACTTTTTTTCCCCTCCCTTTCATTTCATTTCCCTTTCTCCTACCCTACCTTTCCCACCCTCATCTGTCTTTCCCTTAACATTTCCATTCTCCTCCTCCTTCATCACGCGTGCATTTCTTCCCCTCCCTTTAATTTCCGTTTCCCTTCCCCTTCCTTTCCCTTTCTCCTGTGCTACTTTTTCCTTCCTTTCCCCTCCCTTTCCTACTTTTCCTTCCCTTTCCCTTTCTCCTCTCCTACCTCTCCCAGCCTCACCTGCCCTTCTCTAACCCTTCCCTCCCTTTCCTTTACACTGTCTCTTTAATTTTCCCTCTCCATCACACTTGCTCTCCCCTCCCTTTCCCTTCCCTCCCTTTCCCAGCCTCACCTGCCCTTCCCTTTACACGGCCTCTCCCAGGTGTCATTAAGTCATCATTAACAATCACTTTCAAGGCCGCGGCAGAGGCTGAAACTTGGTTAATTCACAAACTTTTTCCACAATGCCCTAATCAGCGTAAGAGCCGCGAGCTGTTGCCGCCATCATTAAGAGCCAGAAAAAGGAAGGCCGGGGAGAAAAACGCACGTGTGTGTGTGTGTGTGTGTGTGTGTGTGTGTGTGTGTGTGTGTGTGTGTGTGTGTGTGTGTGTTTAGGGGTTGGGGGGACGTGTGTGTGGGGTTGTGGTCTGGGTGGGGGTGGAGGACGTGTGTGTGTGTGTGTGTGTGTGTGTGTGTGTGTGTGTGTGTGTGTGTGTGTGTGTGCTTGCGATAAAATACAGAACATACGAGCTTGACTCAATCCTGTAAAATAAACACACACACACACACACACACACACACACACACTCTCTCTCTCTCTCTCTCTCTCTCTCTCCCCCCATCTATCTACCTGTCACCAACACACACACACACACACACTCGTCACCTTTTCCTCATCAGCTTGCTACACAGGTGAGGCGAAACTTACCTGGCAATTACTCGGCCACCAGGTGTATGGCCTTAATATTAATCTATCGCCGGACCCAATAAATGACCCGCCAATTAATCTTGAGCAATTAATGACAAACTTTGCGTACCCAGCGGAGAGGAGGGAGGGCATGAGGGAGAGGAAGAGAAAGAAGGCAGTAATGAGACAGAGACGGAGAGTGAGAGAGGGTTACTATAGTTGAGAGAGAGAGAGAGAGAGAGAGAGAGAGAGAGAGAGAGAGAGAGAGAGAGAGAGAGAGAGAGAGAGAGAGAGAGAGAGAGAAGGGAGGGGAAAGGGATGTGGGAGATTGAAAAAGGGAAGGAAATCAGAGAAAACAGGTATGACAGACAGAAGGGAGAAAGGTAAACTAGTTGTGATGGGCAGGGAATGGATGCAGTGTGTGTGTGTGGAGGGGTGGGTGGGGGATGGGCCATGACACACACACACACACACACACACACACACACACACGGCTAAACTTTTCCACTTAAAATTCTGCTGAAATTAATGATCCTTCCAAAACATCTATTCTGCGTGAAGCCCAAAAAGGGGGGAGGAGGAGGAGGAAGAGGAGGGAGAGGGAAATGAGGAGGAGGAGGAAGAGGAGGGAGAGAGAAATGAGGAGGAGGAGGGGGGGAAGGCTTGCTAACACGGTCTTGTTGGGGAAGCTGTTACTCTCGCGGAAAGAGAAAGAGAAACAAGCGATTTTCTTTGCCATCAATTTCTCCTTCACGCCGTGACAAGCCGAGCCGCTGATACACGAGACGCGCGATGATTTAATAACGCCGCGTGTAAATTTACCTTGAGAAAATATATTAACGTAGAGGCGGACGAGGATTTAATAAGGGCAGGTGTAAATTCAGCTTGTGAGAATATATACGTTACCAAGGTAGACTTTAATGGTTAACAGGTGATAGAGGGAGACGGACGATGATTCTGTAGCGACTGGTGTAAATTTGACATAAGAAAATGGAATAAATGATGATAAATAATGCTGATACACGAGAGGAACGATGATTTAATACTGGCAGGAGTAAATTCAGCCTCAGAGAATATATGCGGTAGCCAAGGCGGACTTTAATGGTCAACAGGTGATATAGAGTGAAACAGAGGATGATTTGATAACGGCAGGTATAAATTTAACTTTTAAAATACAAATGTGGATAAATAATGAAGGCTTGAATGGTGATGCACTTAGACGAAGGATGATGAAGGTAGGTGTATATTTAACTTGAGAAAATATAATCAAGATAGATTTTGATGGCTAAAGAGGTGATGCACTAAGAGGAAGGATAATGTACTAACGCCAGGTGTAAGTATGATCAAAGAGGAAATATAACAAAGCAGAAACGGAGGACGATGATTTAGTAACTTTCAGGTGTAAATATTAACAAGATAGACTTTGATGGCTTAAGAGGTAACGCACTAAGAGGAAGGATAATCTGATAACGAGAGGTGTAAATATGACCAAAGAGGAAATGTAACAAGAGCAGAGACGGAAGGCGATGATTAATAACTTCCAGGTATAAAGACAACCCAAGAAAAAACAATCAAGGTAGACATGGATAATGATTTACTAACTTTCAGGTCGTCCAAATTTAACTTAATACTAATAATTATAATGAAGGTTAACTGTGGCATACATAACAGACTATTCCACAAGTTAACAGACGAATAACACCACTCCGTCTTCTGTTATCTTCTCTTTTTAGTATTAAAGGAATTTATGTAGTGAGTAAATTAATCGTCTTGTTTTCTGTGAAGTAAATTACAATAAATTCTGGACGTATAAAACCGAGACATTACAGGATGATAAATGTTCTCTCTCTCTCTCTCTCTCTCTCTCTCGTCCTTCCTTCCTTCCTTCCTTCCTTCCTTCCTTCCTTCCTTCATGCATGCATGCATTCTCTCTCTCTCTCTCTCTCCATGCATGTTCCTGTTTCCTCCTCCGCCTCTCCGTAATGCATCTCTCTCTCTCCTTTCCGCCATGCATGTTCCTCCTTCCTCCGCCTCTCCGTACCTAATGCATTTCTTTCGCCTTTGTCATCATTGTTTCTTTCCGCCTTTCATTCGCTCCACTAAAAAGTCATTATGTCGCCCTGATTTATTTCTTCCCTTTCCGAACCATTAAGCTCGCGCTCTCTCTCTCTCTCTCTCTCTCGCCTCTTCCATCTCATTACAGCGTCTCAACTCATTACCTCCCCTTCTTCCTCCCTCCTTCCCTTTCCCTATTTTTTCCCTCCCTCTCTCCATCCTTCCCTTCCTTCCTATACTTCTTGCTTCATTAACTAATTCTACTTCCCCTCCGTCCTCAGCGCTCCGCCCTTACTTACGTCTTTGGCAGGCAGGGAGCTAAACACACACACACACACACACACACACACACACACACACACACACACACACACACGGGAACTCCCCCTTACTAACAACTAAGAAGTCAGTGAAATCAGGACACCAACTCAGACGCAACTTTTAGAGACAACGAAGTAAAGAAAGAACGAAGACAAGAATAAAATAATAAAGAAAACACACAGAGGAACAACAGCAACAGGAGGAAAGAAAGAATAAGAGGAAGATAGATAGATAGGCAGATAGACAGGCAGACATGGACAACAACAATAACCAAGAAAATAAAGGAAGAAAAATTAACACACAGACAGACAGACACACAACAGGAATGACCAAGAGAAGAAATGGAGAAAGAATAAGAGATTGACACCCAGACAGACAGACTAACTGATGGACAACTGTAACATGACAAGAAAGAGAAAACAAAGAAGAGAAAGACAGAAAATAGAGAAGAGAAAGGAAGCAAAATAATCTTGGCTGGAGAAAAGTGTGTGTGCGTGGGTGCTCATGCGAGAGAGAGAGAGAGAGAGAGAGAGAGAGAGAGAGAGAGAGGAAAAAAAATTGGCTGGAAAGTTAAAAGTATTTCTCTTGTCCGCGTCGCGACGAAGGCTGAGCTGCAGGCTTTTGTGGGCGGGAGTGGGGGGTTCTTGCGCGGATTTGTGTGTCCTGCAGCGGCGGCCACGGACAAGGCGATGCGATTACGGGCGGACACGGACACACGGACGGAAAGGTACTTTTAAGGAATCAATGGACGTAACGAATAGCAACTGAACTGATAAAAAAAAAACCCGGACAGCGACACAATTTCGGACGGACACACGGACGGAATCAAGAACGAGAAGGCAAAAGCGACGAACTGATCAACAGGCCGACGAATGGATGAAAAAAAAAAAAAAAACGGACAGCGACATGATTACGGATGAACACACGGATTCACGGACACGGACGGAACCAAGAACGGGAATGTATACGTTAAGGATCATTGGCCATAACGAAGGGCAGACGAATGGACAAAAAAAAAAAATAACAGCGGACAGACTGACGTAGATAAGAAAAGGGGAGAGAAGTGCACAGACATAACGGACGGAAGAACGGACGGAAGAGAAATAGACGCACAGGCAGACAGACAAACACACAGAAAGAAGCACCAGGGACAAAGACAAGCTCCAAAGATAGAATCAAAAGTGGGAGAGAAAAGAAAAATTGAAGGCGAGAGACGAGGAGGAGGAGGAGGAAGGACAATGAGAGAAGATGGAGAAGTCGAAAATGGAGGAAGATAATGAAAAGCGGAGGATAAGGTGGATGAGGAGGGAGGGGGAGGAAGTGAGCAAGGCGAGGGTTATGAAGAGAGAGGTAATGAACAAAGCGAGGAAGGAAGAGATGCCGCGGAAGGAAAATGAAGTCGAGGAAGGGAACGAGGAAACGAAAATGAAACAATGGCAGATGAAAGAAATGGAAAATTGAAGACAGTAAGAGAATAAGAAGAGGGTAATAATGAAAACAGGTGAACGAAGAGAAAGATGAAGAAAAAATAACAACAGCGACCACTAAATGACGACGAAGGGAAGGAGAAAATTAAGAAAAGCAACGAAAAGTAACCAAGCAGATGGGAAAAAGAGGAAAATTGAAGATACTAAGAGAATAAGAAGAGGGTAATAATGGATGCGGATACTCAGAGGAAGAACAAAAGGCAATAACAACAGTAATTAAATGTTGGCGAAGGGAATGAGAAAGCGAGGAAAAGAAACAAATATGAAACAGCAGCAAATGAAAAAAAAAAAGCATATGGAGGATCGCAAGGGAGTTAAAACAGGCCAATAATGAAAACGGATACTCACAGAAAGATGAAGAGGAAATAACAACAATAACTAAATGCCGACGAATGGAACAGGACAGTAAAGAGCGAAAGTGAACGGAAATGAAAGAAGTGGATGAAAAATAAAAAGTAGGAGATCGTAAGATATGATCAGAACAGTCGTAAAACATAGCAAGGAAACAGGAGCAAGTTAATCATGGAAACGGACGAACGAACAAAATATCCAGAAACAAAAACAAAAACCACTACCAAAATTCATTACATAACTTCGGGAACCTTTTTTCTGTCCTCTCCATTTAGGATTAACGTGTCTGGACCTCCCCCCCCCCTCTCTTTTTTTGTCTATTTCGTTTTGCCTCCGGTCAATGTCTAAACACAAGAAACCACAACAGCGACACGACCGGACTCTCGGCCACTTACTAGGGGGCAGACGCCGTAATCTAATCAGCAGAGGAGAGCCGCTGGTCGCTTGTTTGCCCCAGCGTGGCGTGACCCTAAAATAATAGCTATTGATCCCGCCTGATACTAGTAGC
Organism: Eriocheir sinensis; assembly: GCF_024679095.1. Taxonomy (NCBI): domain Eukaryota; kingdom Metazoa; phylum Arthropoda; class Malacostraca; order Decapoda; family Varunidae; genus Eriocheir; species Eriocheir sinensis. Next base: position 17,424,341 of record NC_066541.1, on the reverse strand, counting down.
TTCCCCTCTCTCCTGTCTCTCTCCCTCCTTCCCTCTCTCCCTACCTCTGTCCTTCCGTTTCTCTATCAGTCTGCTCCTCATTCTCCTCTCCCTTGACCTTCCCAGATACAACCTAATTCACGTTTCCTCCTTTCTTCTTCCGTTCCCGTGTCTTCTTTCTCTCTCCCTCTCCCCTTCTCCGTCTTTCCTTTCCTCTATCAGTCTGCTCCTCATTCTCCTCTCTCTTTTCCTTCCCAGATACAAGCTAATTCATGTTTCCTCCTTTCTTCCTTCTTTCCTTTCTGTGTCTTTTTTCTCTCTCCCTCTCCCCTTCTCCGCCTTTCCTTTCCTCTTTCAGTCGGCTCATTCTCCTCTCCCTTCTGCCCTCTCTGATACAAGCTACTAAATACGTGTCCTCCTTATTTCTCCCCTCTCCCTTCTTTCTTCCCTCTCTCCCTACCTCTGTCTTTCTTATATCAGCCTGCCCATCATCCTCTCCCTTCTACATTCCCTGATATACGTTTTCTTCTCCCTTCCCTTCTCCCCTCTCCATCCTTCCCTCCTCTCCCTCTTACTTTGACACCTCTATCAGCCAGTCTCCGTCCCCCCTTTCTCATCCTCTTCGTTCAAGGTTTCCCACCGTTTCCTTACTTTTCCTTCTTTTCTTATCCCCTTCTCCTCACTCCTCCCTACTTATTTCATTCCTTTCCGTGTTTTTCATTCCCTCCTTCCTCCCTTTCTCTTTACATCCGCTCTATCCATTCTGTCTGTCTGTATTTGTCTGTGTCTGAGTGTATTGGTCTGTCTGCTCTAACCATCCTGTTTGTCTATTTTTCTGTATGTTCTTTATCTACTCTTCTCTATCCATCCTCTGTTTGCCTATATGTCTGTGTCCGTCTGTATTTCTGTCTCTCCCCTAATTTCCGTCATAACTTCATAACAAGACAAAATGCACAATCACGCCAGGAAGGGGAATAGCAAATATTTCACCCTTTTATTTTTTTGTGATGGTAATGGTGGTAGAGGTGATGGGGGTGGTAGTGGTGAAGAGGGTGGGAGTGTTGGTATTGTGACGGTTGGAGAGAGAGAGAGAGAGAGAGAGAGAGAGAGAGAGAGAGAGAGAGGAAGCATGCGTCATTCCTCTGGCACGCACCCCCATTCTCTCTCTCTCTCTCTCTCTCTCTCTCTCTCTCCGTTTGTTTCTTTCACTTTCAACTTTTAACTTTTTTTCCTTACACAGTCTCTTCTGTTCCCACTTTCTTCTCCTCCAACTTCCCAACTTCACTTTTGTTCCTGAATTTTCCTCCCTTTCCCTACCTCTTTGTCCCCTCGTTTTCCCCTTTCTTCCTCCCCTCATACCTAACCTTCCCCACTTGCTTTCATATTTACCGCTTTCTTTTTCCTTTCTTTTCTCCTTCCCCAATACTCGACCCTTGCCTGGTCCTTCCATATTTCATTGTTTTAATTTCCTTTTTCAATACTCATGTCCTCTCCTCCTGCCCCTCCTCTCCACCGTATCTTTTCTCTCCCTCTCTTTTCTTCCGCAGGTATTTCCCTCCTCCTTGCTTCCCCGTTTCTCCTCTCTTTGTCTCTTAATTTCCTTCCCTCCCTATCTATCCTTCCCCTTCCTTTCCATCTCTATTTTCTTTCTTTATCCGTCCATCAAATCCCATTCCTTCCCTTCCCAGCTTTTCCTCGCCTTTTATTCTCTCTTTTAACTTCATTCCGTTCTCTCTTTCTCCCCTTCCTTTCCCATCTCTTCCAACCCTCCTATTTTCTGCTCCACCTTCCCTCCATTCCTCCCCTTCCTTCCCTTTCTCCCTCCCCAAATCAGGATTACAAAACAATTATCACAAGTCATTGGAAATCGGAGCATCGAGAACAATCCATTCGCAGAAGCAGGCGGATAGTGTGTGTGTGTGTGAGAGAGAGAGAGAGAGAGAGAGAGAGAGAGAGAGAGAGAGAGAGAGAGAGAGGACAAAAAATAAAAGCTTCCTACACACACACACACACACACACACATTCATCCGTTCATTCATTATCTGGCGGAGTTTTCTCATTTTCTGTTTTTCTCCCATTGATTCCTTCCGGCCGAGAGCCCCGCGTGGACCCATTAGCCAAATTTGTCCCCGGCGACTGTAATGCAGTGAGGGACGTGGCTGCTGCGGGCCGATTAGTGCGTCTGTTTAGTGCTGCGCTGCCTTGTGACTCAGCGCGGCCAATACGGACGCGGGAATAAAGTTAATGGATTATAGCCATGACTACATGGTGCTGGTAATCAGTCTTGGTATAAATAAAGAGTTCAGTAAGAGAAATACAGATAAAGAGCATGAAAAGAAATACCAGAAAGAAAAAGATCGAAATACAAGTAAGAAAGAAAGAATACATACAAGATAGAAAAAAGATAAATACAATAAATAAATAGATAAGGAAAGAAAAAAAAGAAATACAAGTTGTTAATAAAGAGCTCGTGGAAAAAAATTAAGAAAGAAATACAGGGAGATGAAATGGGTGGTGAAAGAAGGAAAAAAATTTGAGAATTGTGGATACGGGAAGAATACGTGTGTGTGTGTGTGTGTGTGTGTGTGTGTGTGAGAGAGAGAGAGAGAGAGAGAGAGAGAGAGAGAGAGAGAGAGAGAGAGAGAGAGAGAGAGAGAGAGAGAGAGAGACGGAAAAATAAGTGACATCAGAAGTGTTTAGGAAAGGGAGAAAGAGAAAAATAAGACAGAAAGAGGGAGGAGGGGACAGACCAAAGAAAGGGAAGGAGGAAGGAGAAAAAGAGAACGAAATAAGGGAAAAGAGAAAAAGAAGAAGGGGAGGGAGAAGCGCGAATCATCACCAAACCAAAGAGAGTAAGTGGAAAGAAGAGGCGATGATGGAGGTGGACGAAAGGGAAAAATGATAAAGGACGTGGTTAGGAGAAGGATAAAGAGAGGAATTAATATGCAAATGAAGATGAAAGGGGAGACATGAAGCACAGAATAACGTTATGAGAGAGAGAGAGAGAGAGAGAGAGAGAGAGAGAGAGAGAGAGAGAGAGAGAGAGAGAGAGAGAGAGAGAGAGCACTGATGAGGGAGGGAGAAAAGAGGAAGTGATGAAGATTCTGAGAGGAGATGATTACGAAATAGGATTAAAAAGAGACCGAAAGGGTATGAGAGGATTAGATGAAGGGGATGGAGAGGAGGGAAGAAGAGGAGGGGAGAGAAGGAGGAGGATACAATGAGATACAAAGGGGAGAAAAATGTCGGCTCTAAATTATGTAACAAAGAATTGGAATGGCCTTTTGGAACCTTTTCTTCTGCCTAACGAAACGAAAAAAATACATGAAAGGAAAATAAAGAATCCGGATTACATTAAATGGGAGACTTAAGCATAAATTTTAACCTCAGGACTAACTACTCATTAATATTCATGATGGAAGGACTTAGCGAAAGGGAAGCAAAAAAAGAAAGAAAGAAAGAAAGAAAGCGGCTTTACATTATAGAGGAGACTTAAGCATAAATTTTAACCTCAGGTCTAACTATTCATTAATATTTATGATGGAAATACATACTTGACGAAAGGGAACGATATAGTTGTATATTATAAAGGGGTCTGCTATCTCCGTTCCTTACTCTACGGAAGACTAACGTATGATTTTATGGTTTCTGGTATCCCTAAGCAATTCTTTTTAACTTTTATGAAAGAGGAACTAGAAAAAAATGAGGTGGGGGCAAAACATCGAGAGGGGAACGTGTAAAAATTGGGGGGAGCGAAAGAAAGAGGGGAAGGTTTAAAAAGTGAGAGGGAAATGTATATAGGGAATGAGATGCGAATGGAAGGTAGAAAAGAGAAGCAGAAAATGAGAGGCAAGCGGAAGGTGAGGTAGTAGAAAATAAGAATCGGGAAGTAGAGAAAGTGAGAAGGAGACAGAAAATGAGAAGCAGAAAATAAGAGGCAAGCGGAAGATGAGGTAGAAGTAGAAAATGAGAATAGGGAAGTAGAGAAAGTGAGAGGGAGACAGAAAATGAGAGGCAAGCGGAAGATGAGGAAGAAGTAGAAAATGAGAATAGGGAAGTAGAGAAAGTGAGAGGGAGACAGAAAATGAGAAGCAGAAAATGAGAGGCAAGCGGAAGATGAGGTAGAGGTAGAAAATGAGAATAGGGAAGAAGAGAAAGTGAGAGGAAGGAGCAGAAAAATCCAGTGTTGAAGAAAATGAAAGAGAAAAATAAAAAAAAATGAAAGGGAGAAGCAGAAAATGAGACGGAGAAGTGAAAATGAGAATGGAGTTGAAAAAAATCGAAGGGGAAGAAAATATGAGAGAAGTAGAAAAAGCCAAGGTTGGAGAAAACTTGAGAGGAAAACAGAGAAGGAGAGGGGTAGGTTTAGAATGACTGGGAAGGTGAAGAAGATGAGGAGAAATGGAAAATAAGGGAAAAGCAATGAGTACGAGGGAAAACCAATAAATGAGAGGGGAGGAGGAGGTAGAAAGATGAGAGAGAAGTAGGAAAAAGAATAGAGTGGGAATCAGACAGCCGAGAGAAGACGGCAATAGTATAAAAATAAGTTCCCTCTCCCTTAGTAATAAAAAGACCTGTTCCTTCTCTCTCCCTATCTCATTACGCAAAGCTTCTTACAAAGTTTTTTTCTCGCATTCTCAGGACTTAGCGCGGATGAGCGGCGGCCTCGAGATGACAGACTGACTCGAGCATTTTTACGGCGCTCTCTGAAGACGGGGCGACGAGGGACAAAAAAATAGGTAAGCACTGTTTAATGCGTGTTTTGAGGGATTACAACCTTGATTACACACACACACACACACACACACACACACACACACACACACACACACACACACACACACGTTGTTGGGAGACGAAGAAGTAAAAATAAGGTACGTAGTGTTTAATATATGTTTTGTGACGTCAGTGTAGGATTACAACTTTGATTATTATACACACACACACACACACACACACACACACACACACACACACACACACACACACACACACACACACACACACTTTTTTGTATTCTTTACCTGGCCTTTCTCCCGCAAAATTTCTTTCCTTACAATTAATATACGCATGTTTCCTTTTTCCTTCCTTCCCCCCTTCCATTTTTCTTTAATCCTCCTTTTTCTAATTACCTCACATTCATACCTTCTCTCTCTCTCTCTCTCTCCTCACACCTAACACGCTTTACCTTTCTTCCTCCCCTCTTTCTTCGACAGTTCCTTCAAACCAACACATTTTCCTCTTTACCGAGCTACCTTTCACCTTCCCTTTCCTCTTCCATTCTCCCTCCTCCGCACGTGTCTCCCTTTCTCTCTTTAACAGCCATGCATAATTTTATCCTTTCTATCCCTCTTTTCTTTATTCTTTTTCTATGGTCCCGTGAAACCTATACCTTTTCTTCTCCCGACCGACCGACCTTTCTACCTACCTACCTGCCCTTCCTCCCCCTACCTACCTTACCTATCTGCCCTTCCTACCCTTCCCCTCCGCCTCTCGATCTCCCTCCCCTGCCGATAAAGTGTTCTCGTGGATCATAAAGTAGCGGAAAAAGCCTCGTTTGAATTACAAGTCGATGATGAGGCGGGACCTTAGCACCATTGTTTCCCCATTATGGTTATGGCGCCGCCCTCGCCGCTATTAATGGCGCCATCAAATTTAACACATATGCCAGAGAGAGAGAGAGAGAGAGAGAGAGAGAGAGAGAGAGAGAGAGAGAGAGAGAGGGTTGATGGGGTGCTTGTGGGAACTGCCATCGATGCCTTTTTTTCCTCTCTCTCTCTCTCCATTGTATGTGTGTGTGTGTGAGAGAGAGAGAGAGAGAGAGAGAGAGAGAGAGAGAGAGAGAGAGAGAGAGAGAGAGAGAGAGAGAGAATGGAATGGTTCTCTTCATTTCTTTACTGTGTGTGTGTGTGTGTGTGTGTGTGTGTGTGTGTGTGTGTGTGTGTGTGTGTGTTTACGTGGTGATTTGCTCTTCGCTTCTATTGACACAAACAGGTGTGACGGATGACTTGCAATATTTACACACGTGAGGCGAAATATATAGAAAAATCAAACACACACACACACACACACACACACACACACACACACACACACACACACACACACACACACACACACACACAGAGAGAGAGAGAGAGAGAGAGAGAGAGAGAGAGAGAGAGAGAGAGAGAGAGAGAGAGAGAGAGAGAGAGAGAGAGAGAGAGAGAGAGAGAGAGAGAGAGAGAGAGAGAGAGAGAGAGACTTACCCCTTCCATTCCCCTCCCCCTATAGTATCTCCCTTCCACAATTCATCTCTTTCTCTCCCTCACTCCCACCTTGCTATTTCCTTAACATTCAGCGCACATCCTTTTCTGCTTCCCTTCTTCCCTTTGGTTTTATCTCGCCCTTTCATCCTCATCAGATTCTCCAACACCTTTCCTTCTTCACCCTCTCATACCTCCTCTACTTCTCACATGCTTCTCCTCTGCCCTTACCTGACATACCACCACCTCACCTCTCCTCTCCCTGCTGCCCCGCCACCTCCCCCACACCCCCCACCCAACAGTCGCTTCCTCCTCCCACGCACCCCTTTCCCTACACTCGCCTCCCCCTCCCTCCCTCCTCAGCCTCATCACCCTGCCTCCCCCATCGCCGCCTTGCCAATATCGAACAAAATACTTTGCCTCCGCCCGCAGCTTGACGCCCCTCGTTCGGCGACATCCTCAGACACACTGATTGCCGCATAAAAAGAGTCTGTGCCTCCTACCGCTCCTCCTCCTCCTCCTCTCGCTATCCTCCTCGTTCTCTCCTTGTTGTACCATGATTGCCTTCAATACAACCAGAGAAAGGAGGAAGAGGAGGAAGTGGAGGAATCTCTCTCTCCAAGTGACCACCTACACACACACACACACAGGTATAACGAACGGTACACACACACACGAACACACACCATGACTACACGTTCTTGCCAACACGCACACATGTATGAAAATGTATACAGTTTCCTCATGTTTTTCCTTTATGTATTTTTTTCATTTATAGTATTAATTTTCTTGTAATAATACTTTAATTAATGGTTATCTGATGTAGCTCTTTTATAATGCAATTTGCCATAACAGCTTCCCTCAACAACAAGGCCGTTCATGATGTGGCACTGGCAAGCTAACAATAGTAACACAACACAACCAATATTTATTTGAAAGGAACAATCAGCTTCAGGATTCCACAACAAAAGAGTGAAATAGAAATGAAAGCAATAACTGAACTGCAAGATGCAATCACACAAAAATATGAATATGTATGAGCAAAAATATAATATACCTGCACAACACAACATGACAACATGCAATAAATAAAAATCCGTCAAATTTTACCTGTATAGTCCGTGGACGCCAACTCCGGCTGTGGCACGGACTCGCGCTGCCCAGAAGTGGAGCCGCGCACCGGGCTGTTCCTGTAAGAGACAATCCTTTGGGGGAGGCGAAGTTGTGGCTGGAGCAAGCAGATGTATGGATCACGCCGTGAGGTATATACTTACGATGGGGAGGGGCCTGCATGATACTTACTCAAGAGGGACCCCCGGGGCTGGGCGAGGCGACGCGTCCCCCGGCGTATGCTCCCATTGATTGGTTGAGTAGGGTCTCGCTGATGAAGCATAAATAAAAGTAATGAAATGGACACACACACACACACACACACACACACACACACACACACACACACACACACACACACACACATTAAAGTTTAAATATACTAAACAACAACCAGAGACTGTCAGTGCTGAATTGAAATAAAATAATTTGCAAATAAAAATTGTGAATAATACCCCAACAAAAAAAAAAAAAGTATCAGTGGCCACAAAAAGTTGTCAACTAAACACAACGCCGCGACCCGCCAGCACAACCCGACACGACAGATACAAATGAATAAAACAGGTTTGGACGGAGCGGTGGTCGGCGCGTCACTCGCTGGTTACATTATCAGCAGCAACTAATTCATTCCTTTGTTTACTGGCAAAACTTTGGCCCACAAACAAACACAAACCGCTTTAGTGTCGCCGTAAATCGTGGACCATAAACGGCGGCGGTCAGCGTGCAGGAACAAAATAATGGATGACGCCGCGGCCCTGTTCCCTGACGCGGCCTTTGTGTGACGCCCTCAGTGGGTGGGAACGGCGGCAGTTGTAATGACGGCAGGACTAGAGTTGAAACTATAGAGATATCAGTCATTTTGTACAGGAATGTGATAAAACAGTTGTAATGATGCCAGAACTTGAGATGAAACTGTAGTGAGATATTACAGTCTTTATGTACAGGAATGATAAAACAACTATAATGATGCCAGAATTAGAGATTATTATGTGAAGGAATATGATAAAACGGCTGTAATGATGGCAGAACAAGAGATGAAATTGTACATTGAGAGATTACAGTCATTATGAGCAGAACGTGATAAAAACACAATGCCTCCGAACTGTTCCCAATGCGTTCCTCCATGCCGTTTCCTGAGTGGCTTGTGACAGTGTTCATGAAACGAGTAGTAAAGCAAATTACAGCCGCGGTAAAATGACAATATAGAGTTATATTCTTCAAAGTTTGGGTCGCGCTTCAATAAACTGCTGTGCTAGATAATACTGAATAGTGAAGGAACAGGTTAGTGGCCATTATGAAGAACTGAATGAAAACATGTTTCCTGCTGCGCACCTGACCCGAGGCTGGCCGAACAGAAAGGAAACTAACACACAAAACTGGAGGACCGGAATGGTGTGTGGAGGCTAAATCACAAGTTGCTCGTCATTATGAAGAAATTAATCAAAGTTCGGCAGCCAAATATTTCCAACTATTCCTCTTACCGGGCTTCATGTTGGTTGTTGAACCGATGCAGAGGGGAAAAAGCAGGAGTAAAATAATAATGTTTGACCATAAATTATGGTCGTTGTTTGCGTACCTGTGACACACAACTATGGCCTAATATTCTACTTTGAAGTGTTTGACTCGTGATTTGTGAGGCCAGTGTTATCACGGCCGCCCGTCACGGGTACAAACTGTTGCCGGAGGGAAGAGCAGCAGCAACACAGCAGAAACATCAGCAAAACAACTGCAAGACAGAGAGAAACGATAACTTTAAAAATTACATTGTTTTGCTTATCGAAAGTTATAATATAAACACATTAGCTGAGTCAACTGCCGGCAAAGCGACACTCATCGACGCATATGAACTAAAACATACATACATGCATACATACACTTTGCATTCCGAGAATGTTTTATTTATCAATGAAAAATGGTGTATAAAGTTACTCTCTCTCTCTCTCTCTCTCTCTCTCTCTCTTCACCTCCTTCAATACCCTCCACTCAGCATTCCTCTTCCAAACAGCATCAGTATCTTTCCATCTGCAAGCTCTGCCCTCTCACCTCCCTCGCTCCTCCTCTTCACTTGTCATCTCCCTTGTCCCCAGAATGCGGCTTCATTTTTCCCTATTCAGTATCCTCAAAAGCTCACGGACCCAACCTGAGGAAATTCTGAGGGCAAAAGGAAAGGAAAGTATTACGGAACTCTATAGAATGTTACAGAAAAAGAAATCACAAAACATACGTACGAGGAAATAGCATCAGACAATAAATGGGAAATTCTGAATGCATAAGTAAAGAAAGTATATAAAAGAAGGGTAAGAAAGAAAGAAAAGAAATCGGAGCGGACAGGAACGAGAGGTAAGTCCAAACAGAACAAGAAAACAAGGCAGGCAGCAAAGCAAGAACAAGGAAACGTAAAAAAAAAAAAAAAAAAAATACAGCCACAGAAAAAAAGCAGTCTAGGAGTTTCTGGGTAATGGAACAAAGTGGATCCTGACAAGTGATGAGGCAGGAGGGGGGGGGGGGTGGAGGTGGAGGGAAGGGGCTGAGAGGGGAGGGGAGGGAAGGGGGTGAAGAGGGAAGCGAGGGTCTGTCTGGCTGTCTGGGTTTTCCTTATCTCTTTTTCTTATTAATGTTCTGAAGGTGATGATGGTGGTGGTGTGGTGGTGTGGTATCTACTTCTACTACTACTACGACTACGACTACTACTACTACTACTACTACTACTACTACTACTACTACTATTACATGTGGCCTCCATCCATTAGGAGTTGTGTTGTGAGAAGCATATTAATTTTCTCACAACACAATTCATTGGCCCCGCCCCGCCAATGGCTGTGACCTCCAACCAACACAAATACTATTACTGCTATCACTACAACTACCACTCCTACTACTACTACTACTACTACTACTACTACTGATGAGTACACCACCACCACCAATAACAGTAAAACAATAATTATAAGACTTAACAATAAAAAGACAAAGAAAATCAACATCAGAATCATGACACAAACACAAACAAGCAAATAAAAGCGAAGAAATGGACAGAGCCACTCCTAAATTTTGATGGAGTAGGAGTAGGAGGAGGAGGAGGAAGCTTCTGAGGAGGAATTAGGAAGTTTTACGGGAGAGTTGAGTTACATGGAGTGGGAGGAGGCGCAGGAGGAGGAGGAGGAGGAGAAGTGAAGGACAAGAAAGAGATGAGGATAATTCTTTCGTGTCTGTGAGAGAGAGAGAGAGAGAGAGAGAGAGAGAGAGAGAGAGAGAGAGAGAGAGAGAGAGAGAGAGAGAGAGAGAGAGAGAGAGAGAGAGAGAGAGTCAGGTTTAAAAGACAGGTAATTATCTTTTCCTAATCTTATCTCTTCTCTCATTTTAGCGAGAGAAAGGACTGGACACCCAGGGAAGAGAAGCGATGGAGCTGCATTTGATCCTCTTGAGTTTTGCTGAGTCTGGGTTGACAGGCAGTCGGAGGGATGCGCATGGGTTTTGGGCCACTCGGCGATGACTGAAAACTGTCTGCTTGGAGTGGCGGGCGGGACTTGAAGCCGGGCCTACCATTGTCTCTCCAGAAAAAATTGAGTCTTGTATGGAAAATTATATATGTATGAATTAGGAAATTGAGTATGTATACATTTTTATCTTCGTCTCCCTTTTCCCTTCCTTCCCTTCTTCCAGGATATTGTCACCTTCTGCTAGGGTCTGGGTGGTTAAGTGGTCGTCAGGACAGCACGTGGGTTGTCTTCGGCCAATCGGCAATGACTGGAAAGTGAAAACTGTCTGCTTGTAGTGGTGGGCGGGACCTGAACCTCTGACGAGCTCTGACCACTCGGCCACCACCACCTCAGCAATACAAATATGAAAAGAGGAAGTTAACCAAAACTGAGAGAAACGTAAAGGAAATCACTAGAGAAATTAATGGAAAAGTTTTGTGGATAATTTTTTATACACCTTTGCTCTCTCTCATGCATCGAGAAACTAAATGATAATAACAAAGATTAAAATGGAGACAAGTATATATCACGAAGGGTTTTATAATAGTGAACGGAGGGTTGTTAACGAGGCAATGCTTGAGCTGAAACTTGAAACTGGGGTGCAATTAAGCTCGAGAGAGAGAGAGAGAGAGAGAGAGAGAGAGAGAGAGAGAGAGAGAGAGAGAGAGAGAGAGAGAGAGAGAGAGAGAGAGAGAGAGAGAGAGAGAGAGAGAGAGAGAGAGAGAGAGAGAGAGAGAGAGCAGGCATACACATAAAAAAAAACACTCCTTTTTTAAACTTACCATGAGGCGTGGACGTGAGGGAGACTAAAGCGGCAGACTCATGGAGGAACAGAGAAAAAAATAAGCGTGGATCAAAATATTAAGCAAAAATGGGCAGCAGCGTGATGAGGTAAACACACTGCTTGGCGCCGCTGATCAAAAAGAACAAAAGATAAATTACGGGCAGCATAAAAAAATAATATTAAGATCACATGGTTTACAAACTATACATTAAATATGGGAAGAAGGGAAGGGGAGAAGGAGGAGGACAACAAATAAAGGAAGAGAAAGGGAAGAAGAGGAGAACAATAGAGAATGGAAGAAGAGAAAGAGAGTAGCAGGTGGATAACAGATAAAGAAGAAGGAAAAGGGGAGGAGGAGGAGAAGGGCAAAGAAAGGAAGAAACGAAAGGGAGTAGGAGGAGGAGGAGGAGGAGGCAACAAAAAATTGAAGAAAAAAAGGAGAAAAGAGGGAAGAAATGATTAAAGGAAGAAGGGAAAGGGAGAAGGAGAATAAAAGAATAGAGAAAACAAAAGATTAAACTATGATGATAATATTACAAATGCGAGCAAACAGTTATTTAAAGCAGAAAGATTAGAAAATGAGACAGGGAAAAAGACAAAGGATAGATGAACGAATTTAAAAGAGCAAGAAGAAATAAGGAAGTCCCAGTTATAGAAAGGAGCAGAGGAGAAATGAAGAGAAGTAGGTTACGTGGAGGAGGAGGAGGAGGAGGCGGGAGACAGACATAAAGAACAAGAGAAATATCAAAAACTATGAGTGAAAATTAGAAGGTCCAAGTAAAAGAAGGTTGGTGTGTAATGGAAGGTGAAAAGGAGGAGGAGGAGGAGGAGGAGGAGGAAGAGGAAGAAAAAGAGGGGGAAAAGGAGGTAAAGAATAAATAACTGAAATAAACAATAAGATTAGATAAGAAAGCCCCAGTAACAGAAAGAACAACTGTGTGTAAAGGAAATGAAAAGGAGAATGAACAGATGCACACAACGATAAAGGAGAACAAGCAGAAAAGGAAGAGTAGGAGAAGGAGAAAGAAGGAAAGACAGACTAAGTGGAACATCGAAAAAAGACGAGATTAGATTAGTGACCACAAGCAATAATTGAACCAGGTGCGTAATTGAACAGGTAGAGAGAGAGAGAGAGAGAGAGAGAGAGAGAGAGAGAGAGAGAGAGAGAGAGAGAGAGAGAGAGAGAGAGAGAGAGAGAGAGAGAGAGAGAGAGAGAGAGAGAGAGAAAGGGCAGGTAAGTGAAGGGAAGTAAGAGAAGTGTAGTGCTGCCAGGAGGGTCACGGATAAAGGGGAATTACAGACTGTGCAAAACTAATGTGTGTGTGTGTGTGTGTGTGTGTGTGTGTGTGTGTGTGTGTGTGTGTGTGTGTGTGTGTGTGTGTGTGTTACTTGGGCACAGTGTTGCAGTATTCGTGTGGCCGCGTGTGTAGTAGTGGATTATTGTGCTGCCGTGTGTTGTGTTGTGTTGTGTTGTGTTGTAGTGGCCGGCGAGGAAGATAGAACACATCACAGACAACAAAGGACATCAAAGGAGCGAGAAGGAGGAGGAGGAGGAGGAGGAGGAGAACGGCTAGGAGAGAAATAATATGAACAAAACCTGGTGTAAGAGTCATGGTAGTGGTAGCAGTAGTGGTAGTAGTAGTAGTAGTATTAGTAGTGACATGCGTATGTGTTAGTATGTGAATGCGTACATCCGTGTGTGAGTGCATGCATAGGTACCTGCATGCGGGCGTGCATAAAGTGTGTGCATGCGTGTGTGCGTAAGTGCGTGTATACGTGCATGGATGAATGTGTGTGCGTGCATGCGTTCGTGTGTGTGTGTGTGTGTGTGTGTGTGTGTGTGTGTGTGTGTGTGCTTTATTACCATTACATATTTCAAAGGCCGGAGATGCCTGAAGGAAATTTAAGTATTTTTATTAAACTAGACGGCAAAAGAGAGAGAGAGAGAGAGAGAGAGAGAGAGAGAGAGAGAGAGAGAGAGAGAGAGAGAGAGAGAGAGAGAGAGAGAGAGAGAGAGAGAGAGAGAGAGAGAGAGAGAGAGAGAGAGAGAGAGAGAGAGAGAGAGAGAGAGAGTCTTTCTGTTAACTGTTTTAAGCACCAATTTTTTAACTTTTTTTTTCCTCCCAAGTAGACAGCCGTTCATGAATTACTTTGGCCACAGGATCGACGCCAAACATGAGATAGGAGAGGGTTTGGTGCATCCCTTCAGTCCTTAAGAGATTACTAGATGCCCCTTAAGAGACTTAGCGTTAAGGCGGACTCAAACTACTTCTCAGGTCACCGTTACGTCGCGTCAGGTCAACGATCCATGTATTGGGTAATGTTTTTTACTTTTACTGTTTCGTCTGAGGACAGTCATCAGGCGCCCGGCCATGCATTGGTCAGATAAAGCCAGCGAATTCAACCTTACGGGAACTCAGCCTTGCTTTCCAGGCCTTTCATGCATGTTCCTTCGCGGCACGGATCAGACAGCCGGCGAGTTCAACAGCGAAGGAACTCAGCCGCCTGGTAGCCTTTTTGTTCGTCACGGCCCGACGCGTATCGGTGCAGAACCTGAGTGAGCGAGTTCAACAGTGAAGGAACTCAGCACAACTCAAGGCTCTGCAATGGGACTTGTCATCATTTCCGTCCGTGGGGGAAGCAAACTGTTTTAGTTGGCCATTTTTATCATCATTCCGATGGCACTCGGCGCCTTCCTGCCCGAGGACGAACGCTGAAACATGTCACGGCGTCGTGACGTTCACCCCACACCAACAAGACTTGGCAAAACATTGACGAGACGCTTAAGTGACGGTGACGCAGAGGACAGTGCGAGTCGCCTTGCACTTTTGTCCACACTCGACGTGACGCCGAACTGTGGACAGATAATTCACGGACGGAACTTTAATGTTTTGTTCTGTAACACAAGTCAAGCAACACCTTGCTTACTCTCTGCTGAGCAATAGTTGACTCTTCGAACTAAGAGAAGGAAGGAAGGAGAAGAAGCAAAACAAAAGCTAAAAAAATAGCACAGTGTAAGACGGAAAGACAGGCCAGGTGAGGGAAGGTAAAAGGAGAGACGAAAGGACAGGTCAGGTGAGGGAAGGTAAAAGGGGAGACGAAATTTTTATTAAACTAGACGGCAGGAGAGAGAGAGAGAGAGAGAGAGAGAGAGAGAGAGAGAGAGAGAGAGAGAGAGAGAGAGAGAGAGAGAGAGAGAGAGAGAGAGAGAATGTGTGTAGCACGAGCGTAATAGCACAACATTATCCATTATTACCTAAACAGAATGTCTTTTTAACATGCAAATATCGCATATAAAGAAAACAAAAACTGGAGTGCGATGAAAATAAACAAGAAAAAAAAGAATAGAAAAAAGTGACCGAAGAAACAAACAAACAAAAAAAAAAGATAAAACCAATTTGACTAAAACAAATATGGAGTTAAGATGATAACGATAATGAGAATAGTATTAATTGTAGTAGCATTAGTAGTTGTGGTGGTAGTAGTAGTAGTAGTAGTAGTAGTGGTGGTGGTGGTGGTGGTGACAGTTGTAGTAGTGGTGGTGGTGGTGGTAGTAGTAGTAGTGGTCGTAGTAGTAGTAGTAGTAGTAGTGGTGGTGGTGGTGGTTGTAGTAGTAGTAGTAGTAGTAGTAGTAGTAGTGGTGGTGGTGGTAGTGGTAGCAGTAGTGGCAATAGTAGTAGTAGTAGTAGTAGTAGCAGTAGTAGCAGTATGGTGGTGGTGGTGATAGTTGTAGTAAAAGTAGCGGTGGTGGTGGTAGTAGTAGTAGTAGTAGAGGAAGTAGTAGTAGAGGAAGTAGTAGTAGTAGCAGTAGTAGTAGTAGTAGTAGTAGTAGTAGTGGTGAAAGCTGTAGTAGTAGTAGTAAGTGCAATGAATAACAGAAATGAAAAAGATAATGAGCACAACAGTTTGACACGAAGCTAAAGACGAAGAAAACGAAAATATAAATACACAACCCCCCCATGATTCCTTCCCTCCCTCCTTTTTTCTGTATAATGGGGGAGAAGGTGGGAAGGGGGAGGAGGTTAGGGAGGCCATTACAGGGCAAGATCCTCCCTCGCTTATGGCACCATTATGGGAGGCTGAAGGCGATGGTGAGGCCGAGGGGGCGACGAGGGCTGGGATGAAGATGCTGATAATGATAAGGAAGGTGAAGGGGGAGAGAGGGGTGGGGTAGGAGGCAGAGAGAGAGAGAGAGAGAGAGAGAGAGAGAGAGAGAGAGAGAGAGAGAGAGAGAGAGAGAGAGAGAGAGAGAGAGAGAGAGAGAGAGAGAGAGAGAGAGAGAGAGAGAGAGAGAGAGAGAGAGAGAGAGAGAGAGAGATTAGAAAGGTTTAAGAAAGGGAGAGGAAAAAGAGGAAAAAGGAAAGACCAGAGAAAGGGAGGGAAAAGGAGAAAAAGGGAAGGTGTGTGTGTGTGTGTGTGTGTGTGTGTGTGTGTGTGTGTGTGTGTGTGTGTGTGTTCTGCTTTTTCCTTATTTTTCATGTATGCGTTAAACAGCGATTTTTACATGGAAGAATGAATATGGTAGGAGGAGGAGGAGGAGGAGGAGGAGAAGTTGAAAGCAAAGAGATATATAAATTCATGACTGAGAGAATGAGGAACAAAAGACACGAAAGGATAAATAACAAAAAGATGGATAAAGCGAAACCAGAAAGGGAGAGAAAAGACGAAGAGAAAGACAAAAGCTAAAAACAAAATTGCAGATTAGGAGGACTACAAAAATGTAAGGAATGAGGAGAAAGAAAAAAAGGAAGGGAAGGGAGTGGAATAGAAAAGTGCTGCATCGAGGGAGCAAAGAGAAGAGAGGAAAGAGAAGAATGAGGATAACTAAGGAAAGAAGAATACAGAATAAAGGGTAAGAGAGGATAGGAGAGAAAGAGAAGAATGAGGAGAAATATGGGATGATACAACGTTGTGAGATTAAGAGCAGAAGGGGAGAGAGAAAGAGGGAATGAGAGAAAGAAGAGAGATAAGTAAGGGGAGGAGAGAGAGGGTTAAAGAGGAAGAGATAAAACGCCAAAGAAAACAATGAAATATGAAAACGAGAAGATAAGGAGGAGCAGATGGCGGAGGAGGAGGAGGAGGAGGAGGCTATGAAGATGAGGCGAAGGGGAGAGGAGGCCATGGAGAAGGAAGAGGAAACAAAGAGAAGACGCTGAGGAGGAGGAGGAGGAGGAGGAGGAGGAGGTGGAGGAGGAGGAGGAGGCTGTAAAGTTGAGGGAGGCAAAAGGGGAAAATAAAAGAGGCTGTGGAGAGGAAGAGGAGGAAGAGGGAGGAGGAGGAGAAGGGAGAAGGATGAAAGAAAAGGAGGGAGAATGGAAGGGTAAGAGGGAGGAGGAGGAGGAGGAGGAAGAGTAGTAGTAGTAGTAGTAGTAGTAGTAGTAGTAGTAAGAGGGAGGAAGAAGAGGAAAAGGAGGAGGAGCAGGAGGAGTAGGAGTAGGAGTAGTAGTAGGAGGAGGAGGAAAAGTAGTGGTAGTAGTAGTAGTAATAGTAAGAGGGAGGAGGAAGAAGAGGAAGAGGAGCAGGAGGAGGAGGAGGAGGAGGTGGAGGAGGAGGGTAAGACGTAGTGATCAGATAAAATTAGTGATGCGGAAAAGAGCTGTTAACTACATCGGCAGTTCTATTAGTGGCAATAATTAGAACAAAGACTTACCACATCCACGGCCGCTCCTTCCTCTTACCCCCCCCCTTCTTTCTCCTCACTCTTCCCCCTTCCTCTTACCCCCCCCCCTTCTTTCTCCTCACTCTTTCCCCTTCCTCCGTATCTCCTTTCCTGCCATTCCTTTCTTAACTATTCTCCCCTTTCTCCTTTCATTTCCTCTTGATTCCTTCCCTTATCTTCCCTTCCTTGCTTCCCTACTCCTGTTCCCTTTCTTTTTCCTCCCTCTCCCTGCCCTAAACATATTCCATCATATTCATTATTCCCTGCTATCTTTTCTATCTTTGTCTGCCCTTTCGTACTCCCATTCTCCCCTTACTCCTTCCTCTCCTTTCTACCATTCCTTCCTTCCCTCCTCTCCCTCTTACCAATCTTTCCTGGCCCAACTCCCTCCCTTTTACCCACCCTTCCTGGCCCTCCTCCCTCCCTCCCTCCTACCCACCCTTCATGGCCCTCCTCCCTCCCTCCGTCCCTTCTTTCCTCCCTCCCTCCCTCCCTCTGTTCGCCTCAGCTGTGGAGTAACGGCGCCGTAAAAATTAATCGTTCGTTCTCGCCAACAGATTCGCCAAAAGCCGCCAGAATCAACACAACACGACGCGATGCTGAATGTTTCCGCACGCCGTGTTGCGTTGTGATGTGTTTGTCATTCTTGCTGCCTTGCATTCTTGTTTTAGATCAGTGGTTCCCACACCCGTAGTCGCGACCCAAATGAGGGTCGCGAGTATTTGAAGGTTCCTGGAAGATCCTGGAAAAAAAAAAACAATTATAAGTGTCATACTATAAAGGTCGATTATTTTAAAATCAGTTGGGTCAAATAAAGAATTTTCAGTAATGCAGTTGAATTACTGCAGTAGGACAGCATGAAGATTCTCCTAAACACTTACTAACAAAAGTAGTGTAGCAATACAGCACCCATTCACATACAGTTCGGCGCGTCATACGAGTAACATTCACGTATAACACTCGCTCGCCAAGCAGACAGCGAGGAGGTGGAGGATAAAATCATAAATATCTGAAAGTACAACAAAAATAATTTGAAATAGATACATGTTAACACGTTTAGGGTCGCCAGGCCAGGCCAGGCCAAGACTGCATTTAGGGTCGCATCCAAAAACGTTTGGAAACCAGTGCCACAGGACGTTTCCCTAGGCATCGCTCCCTCCCTTGAAGTAGTCTAGAAACAACGGGAACTCACTTTATTCCTCCGGTTTCATGAGTGTTTTTGTTCGTATCTGTAATAAATGTTTTGTTGCATTAGTGTAAGTTCTTCTTGTATCTCTAATAATTAGTTCTTATATAAAACCGTGGTTGGCTACATTTAGTGAGATTAAGTAAATCAAATAAGTAATAATACTCTCACCTGACTGAAATTTTTAATTGATTTCTATCGACTCCGAGATTTGTCTTTTATCGATGAGAAAATATATCGATGAGAAAATAAAGTCTGCAACTGTATTGGATGTGTGTGTGTGTGTGTGTGTGTGTGTGTGTGTGTGTGTGTGTGTGTGTGTGTGTTCGAGTGAATGAGTGAATGAATGCGTAGGCGTGTGAGAGAGAGAGAGAGAGAGAGAGAGAGAGAGAGAGAGAGAGAGAGAGAGAGAGAGAGAGAGAGAGAGAGAGAGAGAGAGAGAGAGAGAGAGAGAGAGAGTCGCTTCACACAGTGTAACTCTTTCAGCCGTGTACCTGAGCAATACCAATCAAGAGCAGGTGACGAGGAGGAGGAGGAGGAGGAGGAGGAGAACAATAAAAGTAGAGGAAGATTACAAGAATAAGAGAAGCTGAACAAAAAACCATGAAGAGAAAAAAAAGGAGTAGATAGTGAAAAGAAAAAAAGAAAAGAATACTAAAACAATAAATAGCAAATTAATAAAAGCAAACAGGCAATGCAAACAAGGAAAACAAAGATGGATGAATAAAGAAGCGTCGATACAGAGAAAATGAAAAATGCAACCAAACGATATACCAAATGAAGGAGAAAATGAAGAACTGCGATAAAAAGTAAATGTATTAGCATATTAATGAGGACGAGACGCGCGTGCAGGGTAAAAATAATATCAATAACGACGGAAACAAAGCATAGAGAGAAATAAACAAAGAGAAATGGGGTGATGGAGAGCGTTGATAAAGCGAGGGAACATAACAGAGAGAGAGAGAGAGAGAGAGAGAGAGAGAGAGAGAGAGAGAGAGAGAGAGAGAGAGAGAGAGTAAGGAAGGAAGGCAGAAGAGTAAATAGTGGCTGCTAGACCCTCGGAGAATAAGCTAAAAATAGATCAACACACAATGGCAGAGGTTCAAATAAAGGGCGGTGAATAAGAGTAAATAAATGTTGGCCGAATTAACCATAGAGGGAGAGAGAAGGGAAAGAAGGGAATGGAAGCTTAATTACAAGAGAAAATAAATACGCTATCTCTCTCTCTCTCTTTATATATACATATTCCCTCCGTTTAAATTAACAGAAATGAAAACAAAACTGCCATATGAGAGAGAGAGAGAGAGAGAGAGAGAGAGAGAGAGAGAGAGAGAGAGAGAGAGAGAGAGAGAGAGAGAGAGAGAGAGAGAGAGAGAGAGAGTCAATTTTATTTCATGACTCATCAAATTATTATTCTGTATTTTCAAACCCTTTTCTTCCTACCATTGACAGAAATATCAAAACAAATGTTAATTTTTTTTTTCACAACGACATCTGAAAAAAAAGGAAAAAAAGGGGTAAAAACACACAAAGAATCCAGTATTGCTAATGAAGCTAATTAACCTTGAAATCAACAGGGAGGCAAAAATCACCTAATTATCCCCAGCTATTAAGGGATCAGGTTATAGATTTTTTTCCCCCCGTGCATTATTTCCATGGGGAACTAATTACATTTTTTCCCCCTCACGCATGAATTACTCACTTAACCATGTCTCGCGGGAGGGAGGAGGGAGGAGGGAGGAGGGAAGAGTGGAAAGGGAAGAGAAAGAGGCGAGGGGGAAAAAGGGGAGTGGTAAGGGAAATGGGAGTGAGGGAGTGGGAGGGGGGAGAAGAGGAAAGACAGGGGGAGTGGAGGGGGGAAAACGAAGAAGAGGTAGGGGAAGGGGAAGTGGAGAGGGGAGGTAGGAGAAGACGAGAGGGGGAAGGAGAAGAGGAGAGGGAGGGAAGGGCAAAAGGGAAGAGAATAGTGAGGGGAAGGTGAAGAGGAGAGGGTGGGAGGACGGGGAGAAAGAGGAGAGTAAAGGGAGGAGAGGGGAGAGGAAAGGAGAGGAGAATGGATGTAGATATATGTTCTGTGGGAGGGGGAATGGGGAGAGAGAAACAGGAGAGTAGAGGAAGGGGAGGAGAGAGGAGAGGAGAAGAGAGGAGAGGGGAATGGAGACAGAGAGGGACTTTTCGGATTGACGGGGGAAGGATAGAAGAGCGGGGGAGGAGGATGGAGGGGAAGGGGAAGGGAAGAAGGAGAGGGGGTGGGGGGGGAAGAAGCGGTAGGAGGAAGGGGAAGAGTAGAGAGCAGGGCCAGGAGGGGTGAGAGTACACCTTCTTAGCCAATCACCTTGCATACCTTAACGACGTAATCAGGTGCAAGGTGACACTAATTATCCCCCCTCGACGCCTTGATTGTTGACGGCCCTCCCGCCCCATCCATAAGGTCTAATTGCTTCTTTAATTAGCGCGCGTCTGGCAGTTCCCTCTCACCTCCCTACACCTGTAATCAAGCCGGACACCCATACCTCATCATTTGCTTGTTTTCATGGGTTCCTGTAGTTTCTTTTATTTTCATTATTTGTGTGGTGTGTGTGTGTGTGTGTGTGTGTGTGTGTGTGTGTGTGTGTGTGTGTGTGTGTGTGTGTGTGTGTGGATGGGAGCTTGCATATCATTAATACCATAAGGAGAAAGGAGAAAATGTTTAAAAGTGTCTCGTAAAAAGATGGATCTGGATGGGGGAAATGCGGAGACATCAAAATGCTCTCTCACGTTTTTTTTTTTTTGTGTGTGTGTGTGTGTGTGTGTGTGTGTGTGTTTGTGCGGATGGGAGCTAAACAAGTGAATAATTTAATACACGTTAGGTGCAGGAATACTCGAAACGTCCTGTGCTGCGTGTGTTCCCTTTGTCAGTCGGGCCAGTCAGCAAAGAAAGGTGTTGACAGCATTACGCAGTCTCTTTCTGTCGCTTGTGCTTCCTCCTTTGTCGAATCAGGTATAGTATTTCTGTCTTGCTGTGCTGATGGACCTAACTTGTGTTGCATTGAATCTGTCTTATTTCTCTCTCCTTGACTTGTGTACCTTGTCATTTTGTGTGTGTGTGTGTGTGTGTGTGTGTGTGTGTGTGTGTGTGTGTGTGTGTGTGTGTGTGGGCAGCGGGGGAAACACAGGGAAGTGGTGCTGGTATTGTTGTGTTGTTGTGTTGCACTGTGCTCGCGGGAGAAGAGTTTGTGGAGAGTTTCAAGTGTTTGCTATATTTTCCAGGACAGTTTGCCGCGTGTTAGGCAGAAAATAAGAAAAAAATATATACTGTGTCTTTAGTTTCGATAATATAATAAAACAACTAGATGCCAAGGCTGTGAAATAGATCCGTTGTTAAATAAAGTCATCAATAGGTGTATAATAAAAAAAAATATATGTAATAAAGTAGATTAATGTCGGTAAATGAAGTGAAAAAAGATGAACTGATAAAAAAAGAGGACATACCACCTAACTCTTCAATCATTGCTATCTCTCTCTCTCTCTCTCTCTCTCTCTCTCTCTCTCTCTCTCTCACACACACACACACACACACACACACACCGAAAATAACACGCAATAGAGCATTTTGAAGTCTCGCCGCAAATCCCCATCCAAAATCCATCTTTTTCGAACCACTTTTAAACATTTGCCTCCTTCTTCTTAATGCTACTAATGACATGCTTGGTCACATCCACACAAACACACACATATACACACACCAAAAATAACATGCAAGAGACCATTTTGAAGTCTCGTCGCTGCATTTTCTCATCCCAAATCCATCTTTTACGTACCACTTTTAAACGTTTACTTCCTTTTTTTCCTGATGCAGTTAATGACCTCCCCCAAAAAAGTAAGCTTGTAAAAAATGCGTATTATCAAATCTTACGTAATTTGGAATTTCACGACACAGTAATAACAAGTCGCAAAGCTGATTTTTGAGCCTAGTCGAAAAAGACAATGAGAAAATTAAAACTACCGATATTTACCGGAAAAAAAGGTAAAAGGGAAAAAAGAACTAGACAGTCTGAACCCAAATATAAACATGGGAATGAAAATATGTGACATAATGACGGTGGTGGTGGTGGTGGTGGTTAGGGGAGGAAAACAAAAGAGAATCTACCTATTGGGGAGAGAGAGAGAGAGAGAGAGAGAGAGAGAGAGAGAGAGAGAGAGAGAGAGAGAGAGAGAGAGAGAGAGAGAGAGAGAGAGAGAGAGAGAGAGAGAGAGAGAGAGAGAGAGAGAGAGATATGGTGGTGGTTAGGAAGGAATACAAAAGAAAATCTACCTATTGGAGAGAGAGAGAGAGAGAGAGAGAGAGAGAGAGAGAGAGAGAGAGAGAGAGAGAGAGAGAGAGAGAGAGAGAAAATTACATAGATATTCAAACCCCACAGAGCTTATGGTCCAGACTAGCTAACTAAACACACACACACACACACACACACACACACACACACACACACACACACACACACACACACACACAAAATCAAAGCCAATTCTACCCATGCATCGATAAACGTCCCTCTCTGTCTATTTATTCCTGACTTTCACACCACAAGCAAAAATTAATGGATCATACATATACATAACCCGCCCCCTAGTGTCCCCTCCGTGTGTGTGTGTGTGTGTGTGTGTGTGTGTGTGTGTGTGTGTGTGTGTGTGTGTGTGTGTGTGTGTGTGTGTGTGTGTGTGTGTGTGTGTGTTTAATGCCGTGATGGAAATGCCACGAAAATGTATGCAAATGCCGGAAAATATGTTGGAATTACTCTAAGCATTGTTCCTGCCACAGAGGGGAATATTAGGCCGTGGTAAACATAGCATAGAGGGGAAGTGTAGGTATTTTATGCACTGATTTTCTCTCTCTCTCTCTCTCTCTCTCTCTCAAGCGTTTTTTTATTTAATTTGTGTTCATATATTTCAATGCGGGTCAGTTTTTGTTCCTTGTGATGGATGTTCTTACTAATTATAGAGGTGTTGATGCGCCCCTCTATAATTTTAACTAAACCTCCTATGTAAAACCAGTAAAGAAAAACTTCTCGCCTCTACCAATTCAACTAAACCTCCAACGTAAAACCAGTAACGAATAAAAAACCTTCTACCTATAGCAATTCAACTAAACCACTTTACGTTAAACCAATAATAAAAGTCTTCTCCCCTTTACCAATTCAACTAAACCTCCTACGGAAAACCAGGAATAAATAACCTTCTCCCCTTCACCAATTCAACTACACCTACACAAAACCAATAAAATCCTCCTCTCCTTTAGCAATGTAACTGAAACTCTTACATAAAACCAGGAATAAATAACCTTCTCCCCTTCACCACTTCAACTAAACCTACACAAAACCAATAAAATTCTCCTCCCCTTTAGCAATGTAAATAAAACTCCTCCGTAAAACCAATCTCTTTACTAATAAAAAAAAAATCGTCAGAAAAATACACCCAAAAAAAAAAAAACAAGGGAGGAGAATTTCAAAGGGAGAAAATATCATAAATGTAATAAAATGTGTAAAAATACGCCACGGAAATCTTAATATCTTAAAAGTCGTTTCGGGAATGTGATTAAGCGCAATCATCTTTTAAGATAATCCTGCCACTCACAATCTGCGCGTGTCCACTCTCTATGCATCTTTTTCGTCATAATATTTTATGCAGCCTCTCCTCGCCATAGTGTGAGAACGTTCTCTGGTGGCAGGAAAATGAAAATATTTACATCACCTACAGAAAAATAATTTTCCTCTGTCTCTCTGTAACGATTAATGAGGAAGATATGGATAAATCTTCTTTGTCTCGGTGATGATTAAAAAGGATGAAAAAGATAAAGAAACAAGAATTCTGAAGAGTATAAATATAAAGAAAGTTACATACGGAGAAAAAGACGACGAAAGTACCAGGAAGAAGAAAATATTGACATCACCTACAGAAAAAATGACTTCCCTCTCTCTGTGATGATTAATAAGGAAGAGATGAATAAAGAAAAAAAAATGAAGAGTATAAATGAAAAGAGTTAGATAGGAAGAAAATATGACAAAAATACCTCAGGCAATCAGTTGGGGGGGAGAGAGAGAGAGAGAGAGAGAGAGAAACTCATTAAGGCTTATTTTGTTTCCTCAAGCTAATTATGTCTTCGAGTTTAATGTGAATTGAGTTACTTGACATGCATATCATTACTCTCTCTCTCTCTCTCTCACACACACACAGTTTCCTCCCTCCCTCTCTCTCCCACACTTTCCTCCCTCCCTCTCTCTCCCACACTTTCCTCCCTCCCTCTCTCTCCTACTTTCCTCCCTCCCTCCTTAACTCGTTCCCATTTTTTTCCTTTCTTCCCATCAGTTCTCTCCTCTCTTTTTCACGCCACCAATCTCCTTCTCATTTTCTTCCCCTATTTTCCTTCCTTCTTATCTATTTTCCTTTCTCTCTTACTCCTTCCCCTTTCAATTAACCCCCCTTCTGTTCCTCCCCCTTTATCTTCCTCCCTCCTGATTCGACCTTCCCTAAACTTTCCATCACTCCTCTCTTCTCTTTTTCACACCATTCTCATTTTTGTTCTATTTTCCTTCCCCCTATCTACTTTCCTTTCTCCCTCAGTTCTTACCCTCTGTTTCTTCCCCTTTATCTCCCCGCCTCCTGATTCCTCCTTCCCTCTCCCTATCATCAGTCCTCTCCTTTCTTTTTCAAGCCACCAATCTCCTCTACTCTCATTTTTTCCCTCTTTTTCATCCCTTACTCCTTACCCTCAATCCACTATCTATGTTTCTCCCTCCTGTTTCATCCTTCCTTCTTTGACCCTTCCTCTCTGATGGCCCAAACTGTAGGTACCCCTTTTAGTACACACACGCTTCTTCTTCGCACATGCCATCACTTACTCGTTAAATACCTTCCTTTAATGAGTTCGCCTTAATTAGTTCTGGCAGGAAAAGGAAAAGAGGAGGCAGCGAGGGGAAAACGAAGAGATACAGTGTCGGAGAAAACTATAAAGTGTGAAAACTATGAGATAAAGAGCGGGAGATGGAGGAAAAGAGGAGGAAGAGGAAACTGTGAAGATGGGAGAGGGGATAGATGACGATAATACCAAGGAGGAGGAAGAGGAGGAGGTAGAGAAAAGTACATAGACAGGTATGCTAAATCAAATGTGCCAAAAACAGGAGGGACTGATGAAGAGGAGGAGGAGGAGGAAATTGTGAAGATAGGATGGAAGATGAAGAGGAGGAGGATGATATTGAGGAGGAGTTGGAGGAGGAGGAGGTGGTAGGAAGAGGTATATGGATAGGTAAGGTAAAATATATATTAATCAGAAGCATCAAAACACTACTAAGAAAGAAATTACGAACATTAATTCCTCCTTAAATTCTTCCGCAATTAGCTCACCTTAAGTGGCTCAGGTAAGGGCAGGTGTATGTATAAACAGGTGCACAAAAAAATAAAATAGAAAACTGAATAAAAAAATCCACAGAGTAATTTGCATGACAGACGAAAAAGGTACAGAGGAAAAAGAAAAAAAAGAAAAGTGAAGTAATGCTGGAAGGTGTGTGTGTGTGTGTGTGTGTGTGTGTGTGTGTGTGTGTGTGTGTGTGTGTAAAAAAAAAAAAGATGAATGTGTTATGCCGGCATGTGCTACGAGAGAGAGCGAGATGAAAGCGACTGAGGGACGGGAGGGCGAGTGTCACCTTAAATATTTCCTTTCTATTTTTGACACCGAGGACAGAAAACGAAAATTTGTACAACACTCGCATACGTTTTTTCTCTTTTCCTTGAAGTTTTGCCTCTGAATATTGACGAACATTAAAAAAAAAAAGTGTGTGTGTGTGTGTGTGTGTGTGTGTGTGTGTGTGTGTGTCTAGTACTTGCATAGTTATATATTTTTATCTCATGTCCACGTAAATTAAGAGCAAGAATCTGTTATCCTTTGGAACCTTTGCAAGAATTGGGAGGAGGAGGAGAAGGAGGAGGAGGAGGAGAAAAAGAAAAGAGGAGAAGAAGAAGAACAAGGAGAAGAAGAAGAAGAAGAAGAAGAAGAAGAAGAAGAAGAAGAAGCAAGAACAAGAAAAAAGAGAAGGAAGAAAAAGAAGAAAGAGAAGGAAGAAAAAGAAGAAGAAAAAGGAGATGTTGGAAGAGGAGAAGGAGGAAGATGAACCAACATCTTCCAACCAGTTTCTCCTTCACCTTCCTCTCGTCCCCGCTCCTCTATCTTCATTCCCCTCCAGCTCTTATTATTCATCCTCACTAGCGTTCATTTCCACTAAGACATCAAAGCCTCTCCCTTGGCCTGTTTCCTCCCTGTTTCTCCTTCCTTCACATGCACCTCAGGGCTCTTACCGCCTTCCTTCATCCTCCTCCTGCTTAACCCAGGGATCTCAAAGCCTCTCTCTCACTCACCCCAGGCTTTCTCAACACGCTATCTATTTTTTTTCCATTACAATCTCCTTTCCTTCTTTTTCTTAACTGTCCTCCTCTTCTTCTCTTCACAGACCCTTTCTTTCCTCTTTCCTTGTCCCCTTTACCTTTTATCGATCTATCCCTCTTCCCTCTCAATCTCCTTTCCTTCCTTTCCTCTTCTTCCCTTCACAAACCCTTTCTTTCCTCTTCTCTCGTCCCCTTTATTCCCTCCCCTTCACCTTTATCACCAATATTTGCCATTCATCCTCTCACAATCCTACGATGTATCTACCCCTCTTCCTCCAATCTCCTTCCCTCCTTTTCCTTAACTTTCCTCCCCATACAATCTACGTTCCTACCTCCACACATACACACACACACACACACACACACACACACAGACTTCCTTCTCTACATCCCTTTAGTCCCTCCCCTTCACCCCTATCACCAATATGTGCCATTCAGCCTCTCACCATCACATAATCTATCTACTCCTCTTCTTCCACAATCTCCTTCCCACCTTTTCCTTAACTTTCCTTCCCATACACACACAGTTCCTTCTCTACGTCCCCTTTACTTCCTCCCCTCCACCCCTATCACCAGTAATTTGCAATTCAGCCCAGTCGTCTTAAAGATATTCCGGCGATTGATTGATTCCGGCCTTCAGTTAGCGGGACCCTCTCACGCCACAAGAGAGATTTCCATATACAAACCTTCCCCCGTCTCAGCGAACTCGATCTCGAAATGACAGCGAAAGAGTGGTTTGATAAAAATTTACTTTAAGAAATGTTTATATACATACATGTTGAAGTAGACTGGGAAAGGGTTATTGATTTGGTCACTTGAGGGGCTATAGGAAAGAAAGATGATTAATTTATATGGCTAAACCTTCATGGTGCCACAACTATAGCTAATAAGGAGGAAGTGGCTGCTGAAACCCACATCAGCCCACGTGATTTCAAAATGACAAAATAAAATGTTGTTTGATATAAAAATGTTTCCTTGTCAAATATATAAATCAAAAGCTGAAGGAAATAATGGAAGTGAGGGTGTTGCACAGTTTCAGCGTGACTAACAGAGACGGTGACTTGTTTGAAAGAAGTGGAATAATGTATATTCTGCAATAGTGTTGAGTGATAAGATATATAGTCATACATATAGACATGTTTGCACCACCACGACTCCCACCATCACCACTGCTTCCATCATGCAGACAACACCATCGATATCGCCACCACCACCATCACTTTCCACAACCGGCACTTCCTTTACTCCTTCCGTCAAAATCACCGCCATCAATTTCCATAACCACGTACATCACCGTCACTTACACACACACACACACACACACACACACACACACACACACACACACACACACACACACACACACACTAGGAACGCCCTCAACACGGAGATAGTTCAAGCCAAAGAAATGTTCAGAAATTTAAAGATAAACATGAGAAACAGAAACTCGGGAGGCAGGACCCTAAGAGTGTATCTCGATTCTCGGCTAGGTAAACACACACACACACACACACACACACACACACACACACACACACACACACACACACTAAAACCTTCCATTGTCCGGTCCCAGCAATACAGCATCAGCTCCCGTCCACTGGCAGTCCCTTGTAAATGTAAATGAGTGTGTCGGTGGTGCAGAGACGTAAATGAACTCTCACCTGAACACCTTAATGAATACAAGCACCAGGTATATCGCCTCTTATAGACTCTTTCGCCCCTTCCTGCACCCTCCTCCTCCCCTTCCGTCTCCTACTTCTACTCAACCTTTTCCAGTTCCTTTCTTTATCCTCCCCTTCCCTCCTCCACCTCGCTATCCTTAATTATCCTGCCCTGTCTCCTCTATGCACTCTCCTCCTCCTCCTTCTCCTCCTCCTCCTCCTCCGGCACGGACACAACATTCATCTCTGGGTTTAATGGAACACCTGATGAGAGTAATGAATGGGTGGTGACGGTGGTTCGAGGGTCCGCCGCAGCACCGATATGAGCAGCGTGACACAGCAGAACACGAGACACACATCGACCAGGGACACAGCAACACAGCACGAGACACACATCGACCAGGGACACAGCAACACAGCACGAGACACACATCGACCAGGGACACAGCAACACAGCACGAGACACACATCGACCAGGGACACAGCAAAACAACACAAGACACAGGAACAGAAATAGCAGCAGCAGTGGAATAAGTGACAGGAGAAAGGACATAAAAAAGTGAGAATAACAGGAGTGAGAATCAATAACTGGAAGAAGGCGAGTTGGTAGGCAGTTAGAGATGTTTATACAGAAACACAAGAGTAATAAACAAAAGAAACAAGAGACCTACTAAAGGTTCTACAATAGGCCTTATCATAATTTCCATTTAACTGAGGCAAACTGTTCGTAAAATCTTTTGGATCAGCCTTCAAGGGACCTCAGTTATCCTCGGCGTCATCAGCTTGTTCCTCCACGGCCTGGATCAGACAGGTTTACACTATGTCATCCGAGGCTTTCTGGTTGGCTGTTTTTTCGTCCCCTTCCGGGATATCAGTCTGTGCTCCAGGCCAAAAAAAGAAAACCGATCGCCGAGAACTACTGAAGTGAACCTTAAAGAGACTCAGCCTTTTACTTTAGTTGCCCATTTCTATCTTTATCATTTCTGTCATTTTTATCATTGTCATCCACTCCTCACGTCACCGTTACGTCGTCAGGTCAGCGATCCATGAAATGGGCGATGATTTTACTTTATTATTGTTTCGTCTGAGGACAGTCATCAGGCGCCCGACCATGCATTGGTCAGATAAAGCCAGCGAGTTCAACCTTACGGGAACTCAGCCTTGCTTTCCAGGCCTTTCATGCATGTTCCTCCGAGGCACGGATCAGACAGGGAAGCCGGCGAGTTCAACAGCGAAGGAACTCAGCCGCTTGGTCGCCATTATGTTCGTCACAGCCCGACGCGTATCGGTACAGAACCTGAGTGAGCGAGTTCAACAGTGAAGGAACTCAGCACAACTCAAGGTTCTACAATGGGCCTTATCATCATTTCCGTCCACGGAAGCATATTGTTTTAGTTGGCCATTTTTATCATCATTCCGATGGCACTCGGCGCCTTCTTGCCCGAGGACGAACACTGAAACACGTCATGGCATCGTGAAGTTCACCCCGCACCAACAAGTCTTGGCGGAACACTGACAAGTCTAACGTGACGGTGACGCCGAACTGTGGACAGATAATTCATTTTTACGTTTTATTCTGCAAACACAAGTCCACCAGCGCCTTGTTTACTTTCTTGGGACGAATAGCTCTGACTTTCCTCAATCAAAGAGATGGAAGGAGAAAAAAAACCTAAGAGATAATTTTGTAACATCAAGGAAAACAGGAAGAGGTAGCTAATTGGAGAATAATTAACAGGAGTGAGAAACAACTAAACCGGAAACAACTAAAAGGGAGGATACTGGAAAGCAACAGAGAGAAATGCAAGTAGCAATAGGAGCAACAGCAATAAGTGACAGGAGCAAGGGAACGTATAGAGTCGGGAACACCAGCAGATGGGAAGGAAGAAATACGCAACACCCGGCCGCTGCCAGCCCTAAACAGCGGGGCGGAATGTGAATGCACGCGACGGGGACAGACAACGGACGCACGCAAAAAAAAAAACACAGACATTTATGAGCGTACACACACACACACACACACACACACACACACACACACACACACACACACACACACACACACACACACACACACACACACACACACACACACACACACAGAAAAACATGAAACCAACCAACCTTAAAACACCAGAATAAAAAAATAAAAAAAATCCAATTCACATACTAATAATATTCACCCCTTTGATCCCCCCACCTAAAAAAAAGGGAAAAAAAAACAAGACAAAACGAATAAAGCGAAACAAAAATAAAAAATACATGAAAGTACAAGCACACACACACACACACACACACACACACACACACACACACGTTATATACAGCACAATTTCCCCGCGTCCACCCCCACCACCACCACCACCACTGCACAAATGGAGGAAAGAATATGTAGCGTCACGGAAATAACCCCTGACGCAAAGTACAGGAGGTAGGAGGAGGGGGGAGGGGGTGCAGAACAGGATAGGAAGGTAGGTAAGTGGGTAGATAGGCAGGTTGGGGGAGTGAGTAAGGAATGGCTGGTGGGAAAAGTAGGTAAGATAATGAAGTAAGTAGGGTAGTGCAGGACGGAATAGGTAGGTAGGTAAGTAGGGCAGTGTATGTAGGTAGGTAGGTAGGTTAGGGGAGGAGGAGAGTAAGGAATGGCTGGTGGGTAAGGAAGGTAAGGTAATTAAGAGAGTCAGGTACGGGTTATGAGGAAAATAAGGACGTCAAACGGGAAATAATAAGAATAAGAATAAGAATAAGAATAATAAGAAGAGAAAGAAGAAGACGAAGAAGAAGAAGAAGAAGAAGTAAGGTACAGGTTATGGGGTAAGCAATAGGTAGGGGGATTTAGGTGAGTAGGTGAGTGGGTAAGCTGAGTAAGTGGGTAGGTAGATACAATAGTAAGTAATTCAGGATTGTAGTGGGTGAGCATACTCTCTTCTTATCCTCTCCCTATCCATCCCATCCTTCCCCTCTCTCCCTTTGCATAATACGTACTCTTTCTACATCCCCTCCCAGTCCTTCCCTCCTTCCTTCCTCATTCCGTTTGAACCTCACATTTCTCTGGCTATCCCTCCCCTGCGTGGCGCCCCTCCCTCCCCTATCCTTCCCTTCCTTTCTCTTTCTTTCCCTTTGCACCTCACATTTCTCTGGTTATCCCTCCCCTCCGTGGCTCCCCTCTCTCCCTTCCCTATCCTTCCCTTCCCACATCACATTTCTCTGGCTATCCCTCCCCTCCTTCAATTCCTTTCTCTTTCTTTCCCTTTCCACCTCACATTTCTCTGGCTATCCCTCCCCTCTAAGGCTCTACTCCCTCCCTTCCCTGTCCTTCCCTTCCTTTCTCTTTCTTTCCTTTTCCACCTCACATCTCTGGCTATCCCTCCCCTCCCTGGCTCCCCTTCCTCCCTCTTTCCTTCCCTTTCCACCTAATTCCTCCATCCTTCCCCTCCCCCCTGGCTCCCCTCACTCTCCCTCTCTTGTCTCCATTCCCCTCCTTGGTTCCCCAAAGACATGTTTTGACCTCATACGGGAAGGGGAAAATGAGGCGAAAGGCGCTCCGCGGATTATTAAAGTAGTGCGGTAAGCAGAGTGTGATTTGGTGAGGGGAATACGTTGCTTGATTGTGAGGGAGACTTTGTGGGATTCTCTCTTTCTTTTGTTTTGGTTGTTGCTGCTCCGTGTGTGTGTGTGTGTGTGTGTGTGTGTGTGTGTGTGTGTGTGTGTGTGTGTGGTGTGGTGTGGTGTGATGTGTGTGTGTGTGTGTGCTTCAAAGGATAATCACACCTAAGGAATATAAGTGTTGTGAGAGTCTGAGGTACATACATAAGACTTCTTGATTTGGAAAAGTTTCCCCTGAATTACAATTGTGATAGTGACTCCAAATTGGTATAAATAAATAATGAAATCTTAACCATGAAAAAAAGAATAAAATGTTAAACATATCTGGAAAAGAACTTTGATTAGCAGTAAGTGAAAGTAGTCTTATGCAACAAACCGAGATGTTTAACTTACCACCAGAGATAAGGAGATAAAGTAGGTGGACGTGTGAAGCTTAAATCTACCTTACCTGTCAACAACACAACGGTCCAGCCTTAAAATAATCTCACAATACTCATCAGGATACGCGCAGGGACCACACACCAACCGTCACCCTCAAGCGTTTCCTCTTCTAGGTCCTCCTCCACACCATTCCTCGAGGTCTTCTTTGCTCCGCCACGACTCGGAAAATAAAAACTCAGAATTAGAAAAAAATGGAACGGTGAATGAAAACTAAATATGCATTATTTTTCATACGAAGACTTAGAATTAGAAAAAAATGGTTTGGTGAAGAAAAAAAAATATATTGGACTATTTTTCTTACACCTTATTTTAGTTTACATCAGCGAAGCACAGCAGAGTCAAGCTTTCCAAAGTCTGCCCGGCGAGATACACACTGGTTATCCCTAAAGTGAGTAAGGCTTTCGCTAAAAACACTCGCCCTGCGTTATAATTCCCAGGAGATTACGATATACTACTGAGGCGCTTTTATGACGGGAACAAAGACCCAGCACTCACACACACACACACACACACACACACACACACACACACACACACAGTTAAAGGGACGCGGTTGGGTTCTCGAGATCTAATTTCAGGGCCCAAATTAAGCAAGAATTCCAAAGCAGACCACACAATTTGAGAGAGAGAGAGAGAGAGAGAGAGAGAGAGAGAGAGAGAGAGAGAGAGAGAGAGAGAGAGAGAGAGAGAGAGAGAGAGAGGCAGCAAAAAATAACATCATTATCAACAAAACCACCACCACCACCACCACCACGAGCAAAACCAACAACAACAACAACAACAACAAAACCACAATGAGCGCACACAGACAAAAAAAAGTCACCGCCCCAAAAAGGGACAAACAAGACCCTAAATTTCACGGTCGATTTGGGGAGTCAAGGAAAAAAAAAGGAATAATAAAAAGGGGGATTAGATTCGCTTGCGTCTGTTGGTTCGCTGTCTGCATACAAACAAACCCTCTCTCTCTCTCTCTCTCTCTCTCTCTCGATTTAAAAACGTTATGTACTCTTATTTTTTACGTTTATGCTTGTTTTTATACGCTTGGGTTTACGCCGACCATAAAAACGATAAAAACGCCAGAGTACCGCACGCCAAACGTTATGTAAATGTGAATAAAGGAAAGAAAAAGAAAAAATAAAGTTAAGGAAAATCTTTACTAATAAAATATTACTTCCTTTTTCTCCCATTTTCCTCTTTTTCTTGTCCTATTTCTTCCTCTCTTCCTATCTTCCTTATTCCCTTCTCTCCATTCCCTCTAAAATGATAGGAAAAAATGATGAAGTATGATACAAATTAATGTGAATAAAAGGAAGAAAAAGAACAAAAGTTAAAGATAAGAAAAGCTTGGCTAATATTCCTTCCTTTCTTGTTCCTTGTTCCTCTATTTCTTGTCCTATTTCTTCCTCTCCTCCTGTCTTCCCTTCTCTCCATTCCCTCTAATAAGATAGAAAAAAACGTTGAATTATGATACGCCAAACGATATGTAAATGTAAATAAAGAAAAATGGTTAAAGCAAAGAAAAGCTTGACTCTTATCCTTCCTATTTCTTCCTAATGTTCCTTCCTTTCCCTTCCTTTTTTCCTCTCTATATCTCGCCCTTTGTCCTCCTTTCCCTTCATTCTCTTTAAAGACAAAAAAAGGTATATTAACAAAAAGCTTGACTAACATACCTTCCTCTCTCACATTTTCCTCTTTATTTCTTTGCTTTTTTATTGCTCCTTCTTCCCCTCTTCTTTCCCCTCTCATCTCTGTCCTCTCCATGCTTCTTACCCTCTCCTTCCTCTTATTTTCTTTGTTTTTTCTCTTCTATTCACTGTACTTTTCTTCCTCCATTTGCTCCACAACCATACTTTTTTTTCTCACTCTTATCTCATCCCTCCATCTTTCCCTATTCCTATTTCCTGTTGCAAATGGGGAGAGAAAGGAGGAGGAGGAGGAGGAGGAGGAGGAGGAGGAGGAGGAGGAGGAGGAGCAATGTCTGTGTTCAGTAACTCATTAGAAGCATCATCTGTCCTCATCCTCTCCCGGCCTCTCCCAAGACACTCGCATCCATCTCTCAGGACCCCTCAGAGACCTTCCTCCTCCTTCTCCTCCTCCTCCTCTTTCTCCTTCTCCTCCTCCTTTCTCTCCCCATTTTCTCTTTCCTCCTTTCCCCCCCCCCTCTCTCCTTTCTTTCTGCTCTTCCTCCTAATTTACTTCTTCCTCCTTTTCTTCATCTTGTTACTTTTTACGTTTTCCTTCTTTCTTTCTTTTTCCTTCTCTGTTGTTTCATTTTTCTCATTTTCTGCAATTCTCTTTATTTTTCATCTTCCTAATTCCTCTTTTCTAATTCTTGCTTCTTTTTTACTCTTCCTCTTTCTTCCTCCTTTTTCTGATGTGCTTCCTCCTCCTCCTCCTCCTCCTCTCTTCTTTCGTGTCTCTTTACATACTTTTGTCTCTTGCTCCTTCTCTTCCACTTTTTCTTTGTCCTTTCTCTCACCTTTTAGTCATATATTGTCTCTCCCCATCCTCTCTCTCTCTCTCTCTCTCTCTCTCTCTCTCTCTCTCTCTCTCTCAGCATCCCTGGAGAGAGAGAGAGAGAGAGAGACGGGGGGGACCATGTTTGTTGATTTAGCAAATACGATTTTCAGGTAGGCCAGAGGGGGGGGAGAGAGAGAGAGAGAGAGAGAGAGAGAGAAGGGTGAGTGACTTTGCGGATAAACTCATCTGTTTTCCATTACTCTTTAAAGGGTGAGGAGGGAGGGAAGCTTAGTGTCTCCTCCTCCTCCTCCTCCTGACATTTCACACCTCTCCCTCCCTTAACTTTTATCTACCTCACCCTTACTATTCCCCTTCTGCACTTTCCCTCGCCTCCAATATTTTTTTTACTCTCTCTCTCTCTCTCTCTCTCTCTCTCTCTCTCTCTCTCTCTCTCTCTCTCTCTCTCTCTCTCTCTCTCTCTCTCTCTCTCTCTCTCCCAAAATTTTGTCATACCTCAAATTCTCACAGCAATGCACTGACGCAGCAAATAAAGCGAACAGAATGCTGGGCTTCATTAACAGAAACTTCTCATTGAAGAATAAAGATGTAATACTGCTACTGTGCAATAGTTTAGTCAGACCCCATTTTGAACATGCGATACAGTTTTGGTCTCCCCACTACGCATAGGTCATTGCTAAACTAGGTGTGTAAAGTAGGCAACAATGATCTCTTCCTCCTTGCGCAACAAACCTTATGATGAAAGGCTCTCATTTCAATTTATTTTCTCTTGCGAAATGTTGCCTGCGAGGAAAACTGATTGAATGTTGCAAAATACTCAATGGCTTTACGAATGTGGACACATCTCAATTGTTTATGGACGACGACACATTTCAGACGAAAAATAATGGCACAAAACTGAAGTGTAAAGAAATAAATTCAGAGTTCAGACTGCACCAAATTTTCCATGCCAACGAAATAGCGCGAGAATGTAATAAACTCCCGCCTTTATTGGTCAAGTGCAGTATGACTGGTTCGTTTACCGCCTACATTGTCGACTTGGGATGAAGAAGAGGGTCATGTTAGGTTGCTTTCTTTCGTAATGGTTATATTAGCCTCGAAAAATCTCCAGAAAATTAGAATCAGCGGTGTTTATATTCGTGTCATGTGATTACCCGAGTGTCGCTGCCTTGTGATTCTTTTCTTCATATTATCTCCGGTGTCTGAGCTCACGATGTCACACAAAAATCGGATAATCATGTATGCTTTTATTACGTTTCTTTATTACAATTTCTTCATGTATATGGTAGATGATAAATACATATCTCTTTATATAGCAAGTACAGACATATATACGGGAAAAGAAATTTTCTCTCTCTCTCTCTCTCTCTCTCTCTCTCTCTCTCTCTCTCTCTCTCTCTCTCTCTCTCTCTCTCTCTCATAGACACTCGCATAATTTCTCCTGAGCTTCCCTCCGTCCCTCCCTTCGCCCCCTCTCGTCACCTCCCTTTCGTCACCTCCTTAGTCTTCCTCTCTATTGTGTTGCTAGGCTCATCTCCTCCTCCTCCTCCTCCTCCTCCCGTAACGTCACCACAATTCACGCCAAACAATCCCTTTAAATGTCGAAAATTCCCTCGCCTTTCCCTCCATCATTAACCTTTCCAAATATTCCGCTCTCGAATAATAGATTCCAATACCATCCATTTTTCCCTCCCTCCTCCCTCATCTCTCTCTCTCTCTCTCTCTCTCTCTCTCTCTCCCTAAGCTAAATGCGCGCTTTAAATCAACAACAAATGAACGTGGAGGCTTGTGTGTGTGTGTGTGTGTGTGTGTGTGTGTGCATTTGTCACCTACGTCTCTCACTCCACAACACTCATATACCTCCCCTCCAATTAATCTCTCTCTCTCTCTCTCTCTCTCTCTCTCTCTCTCTCTCTCTCATTGCCAATCACTGTAGTTCTCAGGTGTCAAGTCTCGTTAGGGAAGCGATGCATACCAGACCAATTTACGCCGTAATAGGTGTAGTAGTAGAAGCAGTAGTAGTAGTAGTAGTAGTAGTAGTAGTAGTAGTAGTAGTAGTAGTAGTAGTAGTAGTAGTAGTAGTAGTAGTAGTAGTAGTAGTAGTAGTAGTAGTAGCAGCAGCAGCAGTAGTAGTAGTAGTAGTAGTAGTAGTAGTAGGTATAGTAGTGGTGGGTGATGTTGACAGTTGTATCAGTAGTAGTATTACCAGTAAAAGTAGCAGTAGTAGTAGTAGTAGTAGTAGTAGTAGTAATAGTAGTAGTAGTAGTAATAGAAGAAGTAGTAACAGCAGTAGTAGCAGTAGCAGTAGGTCATCAAAGTATTAGTATTAGCAGCAGCTCTAAAGTTTTAATAATATTCATGTTGTTTGGTTTTAATCTCCTAATCATGAAAATTGGTCTATTCAAATAAACAGTTTTCACCGTATAAAAACACACAGATTACCCGCGTTCACGTCAATCACGCGTAAAGCCTCTTGGAGAGAGAGAGAGAGAGAGAGAAGGGGGATGGGAAGGAGAGAGGAAGAAAGGATGGAAAGGAGATGAGGGAACGAAGGAGTGAATGGAGAATGGAACAAACAGATAAATAAATAGGTAGAGAGAGAGAGAGAGAGAGAGAGAGAGAGAGAGAGAGAGAGAGAGAGAGAGAGAGCACGCCCTGCTGTGGTCTGGCCCGTCTGCTTCCCCGCCCACCTCCGGGCTTAATGGGCGCCAGAATTAACCTCACTCAACCCGCGCTGCTAAACGACCATAAATTCCTACAAAATGCGCCGCTCCTGCATAATGATCTTGACACAGACATGACTCCCGCCTACCAATTACTCTCTCTCTCTCTCTCTCTCTCTCTCTCTCTCTCTCTCTCTCTCTCTTGCTGTTCGTTCTCGATATTTTATTTTCATGCTGTTTTCTTTTTTTTTTTTGTCTTTTTACTCTTTTTTTTTGTGTCTGTTTTTTCTTACACACACACACACACACAACTTAGAAATATACACACAAAAACAGGAAAATAACATTAACACAATATTATGAGAGAAACCAGCCACAGAAAAAGATCATTGGCAGAGAGAGAGAGAGAGAGAGAGAGAGGAAAAAATAGGAAACCATCGATTGTCCCACGTGCCAATTGGCGAACAGTAAAATGAGGCCACTTACATTGATCTCTCTTCCTCCTCCTCCTCCTCCTCCTCCTCCTCCAACTACTTATATTCCTCCTCCTCCTCCTCCTCCTTCTGCTGGACAGACACCTCCTCCGCCCCAGGATTCTAAATTAATTATTCCATGAATATGCAGATCGAAAGAGCAAACCAACGTGGACATTTTACATACAAACTTGGCGGCCGAGGAGCAAGAGTGGCGGGATGACAACGGCGACTCCCAGCCCTGATTTGTGAGGGATTAAGGTGCCCCACACACCCACACACACCTCCGTCTGTGTGTGTGTGTGTGTGTGTGTGTGTGTGTGTGTGTGTGTGTGTTGGTGTGAATAGATGAGGGAGTCTTACAGGGACGCCACACCCAGCGAACATTTGGTAGGACTAAGTAGTCAAGGGAACATCAGCCCGTCCTCCAGGTTTGGCACATTATTCAGGAAGAGGGAAAGAAGGATACAGGACTGGTGGGGGGGGGGGGGTTGAGTGCGTTGTGTTACTCACCCCGAGAGGCCTCCCCCTTCCCATAATCGAGAGGAATATAAAATCGCAGGCAAAAAAATGCATGAAAAGAGTAAAGAAGAAAAAAAAATCAGCAGCATGGAATATAAGGGAGCAAGTTTGTACTGATAAAATACTGTGTGGATGAGAAGTGGAGAAATAATGAATGTGAAAATTATTATACGTAAATATCCAATAGTGATCAATAAAAATTTTTTTTGAGTGACATGAACTGATGATTGAAAGAAATTGAGCCGTTCATGGATTGCTATGGCCACAGGATCGACGCCAAACATGAGATAAGAGAGTTTGGTGCATCCCTTCAGTTCTTAAGAGACTATAAGAGACCCCTTAAGCGGACTCACACTACTCACGTCACCGTTACGTCACGTCAAGTCAGCGATCCATGTAATGGGTGATGTTTTTACTTTATTACTGTTTCGTCTGAGGACAGTCATCAGGCGCCCGGCCATGCATTGGTCAGATAAAGCCAGCGAATTCAACCTTACGGGAACTCAGCCTTGCTTTCCAGGCCTTTCATGCACGTTCCTCCGCGGCACGGATCAGACAGCCGGCGAGTTCAACAGCGAAGGAACTCAGCCGCCTGGTCGCCTTTTTGATCGTCACGGCCCGACGCATTTCGGTGCAGAACCTGAGTGAGCGAGTTCAACAGTGAAGGAACTCAGCACAACTCAAGGCTCTGCAATGGGACATGTCATCATTTCCGTCCGTGAGGAAGCAAACTGTTTTAGTTGGCCATTTTTATCATCATTCCGATGGCACTCGGCGCCTTCCTGCCCGAGGACGAACACTGAAAACCATCACGGTGTCGTGAAGTTCACCCCACACCAACAAGTCTTGGCGGAACACTGACGAGACGCTCACGTGACTGTGACGCAGAGAACAGAGTCGCCTTGCACTTTTGTCTACACTCGACATGACGCTGAACTGTGGACAGATAATTCACGAACGGAACTTTTATGTCTTGTTCTGTAAACACAAGTCAAGTCCACCAACACCTTGCTGACTCCCTTCTGAGCAACAGTCCTGACTTACTTCAATTTATAAGGAAGGAAGGAAATGAAGGAAGGAGAAAACAAAACAAAAATTATAATTAGCAGACAGGAGTGAGAGAGGGAGAGGTCAGTGTGTGTGTGTGTGTGTGTGTGTGTGTGTGTGTGTGTGTGTGTCCCAGTGTTCTTTACGGGCCTGTCTACACAAATATACGGGTCAGCAATGCAGGACTTTAGGTTTCCCTGCCCGTGTGTGTGATAGCGTCATATTGGTGGCCACGTTGATCACGGAGCGCACGGAAAATTGCTTCGGTTATGGTAGACACATATCAGCCACTCCTGTTCATTTTTGAGAGTATATTATATTTAAACCATCTGGTAACAAGGGCGTAATATAAAAACATGGTAATTATGGATAACACTAGTCAACCCTTTCTCATATTTTCAGAGAATATAGAGTAGTAATTCATCTGCTAACACGGTGATAAGTAAAGACAAACATGTGGTAATCATAGTACCCGATGAAAGAGCTTTAATTATATAATGGCCTGAAAAATGTTGTTCATTTTTTCAGTGAAAGTATTGCGTGTGTGAAACAATGAATGTCAGTTACGGCTACAAACACTTTGATTAACCTCAAAACAAAACACTGACTAATCAATGTACTTTATCTTCTTTAACCATGGCATCAGCAAGCACCACTCAACGCTATAAAGCAAACATGCACTCATTCAGAAACTCAATAACTTTGACGCAAAAATATGTACATGACCGCCGCTTGACACACTCCTATGCATGGACAACCACACCAGACAACACACATCCACACCTTTACATCTTTATACCACACCAGAGTTATTTAACCCCAAGCCATTAAAACTTACAGAAAAACCCTGCAAGATCACCCGAGGCAGAGCGAGTTAATCTGAGTCTATTGATGCTGACGCTGCTTAATTATTACCTGTTAGCTCGTCAGCCCACACACCTGTCAGATTAATATTACACCTGGCTTGTGAGGGGAACAGGTGTGGCTCGGTGAAATGGTGAAGGTTTGTCTGTATTAGTATCTCTCATTCTATCTTTATCTTTCCTTCTCTCTCTCTCTCTCTCTCTCTCTCTCTCTTTTCTTTGTTTCTGTCTTTCTTTTCCTTTTTCTCTTTCTCTTTTCCTCTTTCCTCTCCTTTTTTTATATTTTCCTCTTTTTCTTTTTCCTCTCTCTCTCTCTCTCTCTCTCCTTCAAATTAATCTTCCTTAAAAGACCATGAATCATTATGTGCGAGCATTTCTTAACTTTCCTCCTTTACCTCCTCTCCTTATTCTTCCTTCTCCTCCTCTTCCTCATTTTCCGCTCATTTTCCTCCTGCTTAAATTATCCCTTTTAATTCCTTGTTCTAATTATCCTCACCATTCTCTCTTGTCATTATGCTTTCACACACCTATCTTCATTTTTCTCCTTTCCCCTTCTCTCTATTTTCTTCAACCTCCTCCTTCTCCTCTTCTTCCTTCTCCTCTCTGTCATCATCCTTACATACATCTATCACCGCTTTTTCTTCCTCTCCTGTCTTCATTTTCTTCAACCTCCTCCTCCTCTTCCTCTTCCTCCTTCTCCTCTCTGTCATTATCCT
The DNA here is from genome assembly GCF_024679095.1 of Eriocheir sinensis. Taxonomy (NCBI): domain Eukaryota; kingdom Metazoa; phylum Arthropoda; class Malacostraca; order Decapoda; family Varunidae; genus Eriocheir; species Eriocheir sinensis. The sequence continues at coordinate 17,383,017 of NC_066541.1, read as the reverse complement.
TACATACATCTATCACCGCTTTTTCTTCTTCTCCTGTCTTCATTTTCTTCTTCAACCTCCTCCTCCTCTTCCTCCATCTCCTACTTCTTCGTCTCCTCTTTCACTTCTCTTCATGCATCTTCTAATTGTTATCACCATTCTCTCTGTCATTATCCTTTCACACATCTATCATCTATTCTTCATTTCTTTTCTCTTATTTTCTTCAACCTCCTCTTCATCCTCCTCTTCCTCTTACTTCTTCGTCCCGTCTTTCACTCATCACTTCTCTTTATGGGTCTTCTTTCCTTCACTTATTTTCTTTTTTCTTCTGTCTCTTTTTCTCTTTTCTTCAACCTCTGCCTCCTCCTCTTCCTCCTACTTCTTCCTCTCCTCTTTCACTCTTAGCCACCTCTCCTCTTCATGTATCTCCTTCCATTCCTCTTTACCTCGCTTTCCTCTTAGCTCGGCAAGATTTACAGCCTTCTTAGCCTTTAAACTATCTATCTCAGGCAGCCTCTCAGGATAGATATATTTTCCTTCGCCGCCAATATAATCGCTCTTCCAATCTTTCTCGTTGACTGACCGCGAATAAACCCCAACCTCCTCCTCCTCCTACTCCTCCTCCTCCTCCTTCCGTCTTCCTCCCTCCTGCTCCTCCTCTCACACGTTTCCTCCTTTTTTTTCCCTTTTTTCCTCTCCTCATTCTCCCTTCCTTCCTGTTTCCCTTGGCTGCTCTTCCTCCTCCTCCTCCTCTCCTTTTTTTTCCCTTTCCTTCAGTTCCCTTCCTTCCACTTCCCTCAGTGTCTAATCTGCTTTCTCCACTATTTCTTCCTCCTCTCCTTTTACTTTTTTCCCGCCCTTTCTCTTTCTTTTCCCCTTTTTTTTTATTTCTTCCTGTCTCTAATTTTTCTTTTCACATCTGCAGTTCTCTTTTACGCTATCCAATACATTTCATATTTCTCATTATAACGCCAAAATACATCAATGTAATATGTATAGACAAAAGGAAAGTATGTGTGTGTGTGTGTGTGTGTGTGTGTGTGTGTGTGTGTGTGTGTGTGTGTGTGTGTGTGTGTGTAGGGCCATTTCGCGCGGACCATTAATCAGTACCTTAAGTGTCTGGGTAGGTAAGGAGGAGATGCCTTACACATTATGAGGAGGGAAGCGGGAAAGAACGAGAGAGAGGAGGAGGAGGTGGTAGGGAGACAAGAAGAGGGTGAGGGGGAAGGAAGGGGAGGAGGAAGGGGAAAGAAGTGGGAAGAGGTAGGGGTGAGGGTGGGAGGGAATTAAGGAAGTGAAGGAGGAATAGGTGGAGGGGAGGGACGAGATGGTAAAGGTCGAGAGGAAAAAGTAGGGGGAGAAGGAGACGGAGAGAGAGGAGGAAGGGGGTGAGGGTGGGATGGAATGTAGGCAGAGGAGGAGGAAATAGTGAAGGGGAAAAGGAGATGGAGGAAAGGAGGTACTATGAAAGTGTTAAAATTATGTCTTTAAAGTCTTCATCTACGGACTCTGCACTAAAACACCTGATTTTTCTCTTTTCATTATTTTATTATTTCCTCGTGAGTGTTTTTCTTCATTTCCTTTTCAGTATTTTTCTTATAGCAGACAGCTTTTCTTCTCCTTGTTTTGACCGATCCCTGCCTCCATTCCTCCTCCTCCTCCTTTGTTCCCTCTCGATCCTTTTCCTCCAATTCCCTCGTGTCTCTTATCCTCCTCCGTCTTGCTTTTAACTTTCTCTCTCTCTCTCTCTCTCTCTCTCTCTCTCTCTCTCTCTCTCTCCACTTCTTCGTTCTCTTCCTCCTCCTCCTCCTCCGCCTCTTCTTTTTTCGTCCAATTTCCTCCCGCCTTTTATTCCCCTCTCTCTTTCCCTTTTATTTCCTCCTCTGTCTTTAGTCTCTACCTCCTTCCTTGACTTTCTTAAACTTGCATTCCTCCTGCTCCTCCTCTCCTTCCTCCTCCTCCTCCTCCTTCTCCTCTTCGGGCACCTCGCCAAGCCCTTACCTGATCAACAAAGAGCCTCTCACCCTAACTACACCTTCCCTTAAATCGTGCCTCCTCTTCCTCTTCCTCCTCCTCCTCCTCCTCCTCCTCCGTACTCCACATTCGCCTCTTCCCTGACCGAGTGGGTTGTGGGTCTTTCTTCTCTTCTCCTCCTCCTCCTCCCTTTCCTCTTCCTCCTCCTCCTCCTCCCTTTCCTCCTCCTCCTCTTCTTTCTTCCTTGCTCCGTGAGTTGCAAGGTCTTGAGTGTCCTGCAAGAGTCTTTTTTTTTCCTTCTTCTGTTTCTTCTTTCTTGTATTTTCTGTAGCGTGTTTTCTGCGTTTCTTGTGCTCGTCTCTGTCATGCTGGAGAGGTCCTTCCTGTTTGTGTTGCTTTTGTGTTGTCTGTTCAGTGTTGAGGGCTTTGTTTTTGTTTTGCTTCTTGTTTTGTTTTCGTAATTTTCTTGCTTGCTTGGTTTGTTTCTTCCTTTGTCTTTTTTCTTTCCTTTCTTCGTTATTTTTTCTTTCATGTTTTCGTTGTCAATTTTCTCAATTTTCGTCTCTTCTTTCAACTCTTTCTTCTTTTTGTATTTTCATTTATTTTTCTGCCTTTTCTCCTTCTCTTCTTTCCTTTCTGCCGGTCTTCTTTCTTTCTTTACTACATATTCACTTTCTTTCTGGTCTTTCTTGCTTTCCCTCACTTTCCCTCATTTATGTCCTGCCTTTATGCTTTTCCTGATTTTCTTTTGCCTGTTTACTTTATTTCCTCTTTTCTGCTTTTCTTTTATTATTTTATTTGCTTCTCTTAGTCTTTGATTTTGTCTTTACATCCTCCTTATCATCATTATTTTTCACACTTTCCCCCTCAAAAAAAACGATACATATTACAACTATCTTTTTCTCCACTGCACTTTACTTCTTCCTTCCTCCCTTGCTTCCCTTCGCTCTAAAACACGAACGAAAACAAAAACTGGAAAACTCGAGGCAGCGCTGAATGGAGAAAGGAAGGAGGAAAGGAAGGAGGGAGGGAAACCAGAGCGCAGAGTATATTTTTTCCTTCGTATACTTTTAGGTTCGTACAAGAAGATATTTTTCGCATCTTTTCGCCCACGTTACCAATTTTCAAACCGGTCATCTCTTTTTCATCTCAAGACTGTCTGATGTTTTTTTTTATTATTATTGATTTTCAGAAGGAGGGAGTGAAGGAGAGAGAGAGGAAGGAAGAAGTAATAGGAGGAGGAGGAGGAGATGGAAGAGAAGTTAATGATGGAGGAGAGAGGGAGGGAGAGAGCAAGATGAAGAGAAAGTACTTGGGAACAAAAATGAAGATGAGAGAAGAGTTGAGATGAAGGAGAGGTGAAGGAGAATGGAGAGGGAGAGGGAGAGAGAGAGAGAATGAGGGAGTGGAATGATGGAGGGTGAGGGGAAGGAGGAGGGGAAAAAAATGAGAAAAAAGGCAAGGTTGATAAAAAGGAGACAAAAAAAAATGATGAGGGGTAACGGGAGGAGGAAGATGATGAGGGAGAAGGAAGAGAAAAATGAAAAGAAGGGGAGGATGAGAAGGATATGGGGAAAAAATAGGAAAAGAAAAGAAAAAAATGTAGGAGGGAAAATATACTGAGAGAGAGAGAGAGAGAGAGAGAGAGAGAGAGAGAGAGAGAGAGAGAGAGAGAGAGAGAGAGAGAGAGAGAGAGAGAGAGAGAGAGAGAGAGAGAGAGAGAGAGAGAGAGAGAGAGAGAGAGAGAGAGAGAGAGAGAGAGAGAGAGGAATAAAATAAAAGAGATATGGATTAAACCTATACCTCAAATACGTATAAAACCCTTGAAAAATGGGTGTTGATGGCGGTGGTGGTGATAGCAGTGGTGATGGTGGTGGTGATGGAAGAGGAGAACGGACGAGGCGGGGATTTGAGGGTTGGAAATAAAATACATAAATAATTCCGTGAGTAAGTGGCAGCGAGTTCCCGGACAAACTGGAGTGACATAGCAAATAAAACATGTTGGCTGCGCGTTACAACGGACAGCTGCCGCGAGGGGGTAAAAATAAGCACACGTCCATGCAAATCAGGGCCGGAGGATTAGATTAAGGGAGTGCTCGGAAGACTAAGAGGAAGAGGAGGAGGAGGAGGAAGGTAAAAATTATAACAGTAACATATTCAGCTTTGGAATAAAATATGAGAAAGGTAATTTGAGGGGAAGGAAGGGAGAGGTGGCTAAGAGATTGAGGTAGAAGAGGTAAGGAGGAGAAGGAGGAGGAGGAGGAGGAGGAGGAAGAATGATTGAGGAAAGATGGAGGAGGGATGGAGGTGAAATGGAGGAGAAATGGAGTTGGAGGAGGAGGAGGAGGAGGGAAGAAAAAGAGGTACTGTATGAGTGACCGTCTTTGATCATGTGTGTGTGTGTGTGTGTGTGTGTGTGTGTGTGTGTGTGTGTGTGTGTCCAGCTGGTCTGAGGACATCAAATGACTGTCCTGTCAGACACACATGAGGGTACATCTCTCTCTCTCTCTCTCTCTCTCTCTCTCTCTCTCTCTCTCTCTCTCTCGTGTAATTTCTTTTATGAATGGTCTTATTTGTTCCCTGCCTTCCTCTTCATTACGCGTACAGCGCGGGAGTGAAGGCGTCCATTCCCACACACAAACTTGTAATTAAGCCGCAGCGGAGTAATCTTGCATGTAATTCTGCACACCTTGATAATAGCGAGCAATGTGTCTTTTCCGCAGACCGAAATTGGACCACTTTTCTCTGTAATCTTTCATAAATAAAGACCTAACATAGGGCCGCGAGAGGAAGAAAGTCCTGAGGAGCGAGAGGGTGTGAGAATGTTCGCCTTCACGGCACGAGCTTCTTATTTGAGGAGAGGGATTAAGAGTTGTATTTATGTTGATTGTATTGTGATTAACGCATCTAAGGTGTTTAAAGCGAGCGAATCTGTGACGGGCGATTACACAAGAGAATTTAATCTTTATGCATGCACCTCCACCTCTGACAATATGATTTAATTTATAAATCTTCACCTCCTATCAATATTTACCTTCTTATTCTTTGGTGCAGTTCTACGTATTAAACCAGTGGCTTTGTAAGAGCTCAAGACAAGACAATCGCCAAGTTTTGTTCAGTATTACTACACAAGAAATGTCATCTCTAAATTTTCACTACCTGTTAACCTTTACTATCATATTTCTTATCAGTTATGCAATCCAAACCAGTGGCATTATAAGTGTCCAAAGTAAATAACTTGGCAATTTTGCTAGGCTCTGTACAGAAGGTTGTTGAATAATAGTCTGTAATTAAAGACAGGCAAAAAATCTGGAGAACACCTAGAAATTTGTGGTCTTAGGTGCTGTGTAGGAAACAACATATATACATAAAGAGTGGCTTGTCTTGGAAATTTGTAAAGGCATCACGTTGGGCTGTGGATCTTGCCTTTTATCCACGTGAACTGATCCAGTCAACCTTAGTTAAGTCAGGAAACAAACTTGATCTGTTTTGACCACGAGCGGAATGACATATGACCTCCCTTATGATTCCTGACCTCCTTTCCTCCCTCTCTTATTACTCAATAACTAATCAGCGAAAGATGACAAGGCAAGACTGTTAGTTATACATACGAGTAATTGCATCGCTCTTTTCTATCGGCTCATCGTGATTCCGCTCCGCTATTCTACTGCAATTAAATTTTCCTGTCCACTCATATCATTGTCTCTGTAGCTACTGCATAATTCTTTCAGCGCTCCCTTACAACCTTCCCTTTCCCTTACTTCCTATTAATGATTCTTTTATACCTGAAATTTCTCTCTCTCTCTCTCTCTCTGTGCTACACCCTCATATATATATATCCCTCGTTTCACCACCCTTTTCTCTTTCTTCTCTCTCTCTCTCTCCACTTCCTCGTCCATTCCCACTTTTCCTCCTCATTTCTCCTTCATTTTGCTTCCTCTTTTCGCCGCTCTTAAGACTCCGGCGAGCGTCTCTTCTGGCCCATAAAACCCAAGTACTCCCGATGATTTATCAGGGCAAATGACGTGATATGCAGTGTCCCCGGGTGAATACGACGCGGTTACGGGATGGAAAAAGATCGCTGAATTGTTATACCTGCCCTGAGATGCGCCGTTCAAGGGACCAGATGAGAAAATAAGCGAGAAAAATACCGAGATAAGAAGAAGACTTTGGGCGAGAGAGAGAGGGGTGGCTGGAGGGAAGGGTCTGAGAAAGAGAGAAACAGAGGATGATGATGAAGTGGGATGAACAATAGACGAATGGCATGCAAAGGAGAAGAAAGGGGGAAGGTAATTGGTGTGATGAGAGAGAGAGAGAGAGAGAGAGAGAGAGAGAGAGAGAGAGAGAGAGAGAGAGAGAGAGAGAGAGAGAGAGAGAGAGAGAGAGAGAGAGAGAGAGAGAGAGAGAGAGAGAGAGAGAGAAACTAATCTAAATAGTGGGGGAGGGAAAGTTCCAAAGTATATTAACGACAGAAGCCAAGAAAAAAATTTAAGAGAAAGAAAGTGGGAGTATTTACGAAAGGCATACATTTAAGAAGGGGGGCGGGGCAGCAGACTCAAGGGGGCGGGTCTCGTAGGGAAATCAAAGCGGATAAACGCGTAGAGATGTCAAAATTAAGGAGGGGGGGACTGTAATAGAGAAAATACCAGCGGGAAGCCTGAATGTGGAAATATCTACAGGAAAAAAGGAGGCAACACTTAGGAAAGCCATACGAGGGAAAGACTTAAGGAGGGGGCGTCTCGTAGGGAAATCAAGGCGAGTAAGCGCGTAGAGATGGCAAAATTAAGGAGGGGGGACTCTAATGGGGAAAATACCAGCGGGAAGCCTGAATGTGGAAATATCTTAAGGACGCGGCCTGGTCCCACTGGCATTTAGATTACTGTGGGACATCAAAGACTCACTCCCTGCCCTCCCTGTCCCTTCTCTCCCTCCCTCCCCACCTACCTACAGAGATCTCTCCCCCTCCTTCTCCTCCCCTCCTCATCCCCTCCAGGCTGTGTTGTGTGTGCCTTGCTTGTGAGAACATTAATTTCCTCTCTCTCTCTCTCTCTCTCTCTCTCTCTCTCTCTCTCTCTCTCTCTCCTGTAAACTTTTTCCTAAATGTATTATCCTTACTTAAATTTCGTACACAATCTCTTAGTCTCTCTCTCTCTCTCTCTCTCTCTCTCTCTCTCTCTCTCTCTCTCTCTCTCTCTCTATATATATATATATATATATCTCTGTGTTCAGTAATAATAATAAACAAAGCCTTCCATGCCATTCACACACACACGCATTATTATCAAAACAAGAGGATGCATGTATGGAAAACTAACTCTGGAAGCAAAAAGAGAATAAAAACATTCCCGCGCCCGGATATTCATGACAAAAGCGAGAGGAGGAGGAGGAGGAGGAGGACTACCAGCACCACCACCAACACACAACAGAGAAAAACTGACCCACAATTAATGCACAATAAAAATTATATATTCGTGGGGTTGGGTCTCGCCTGATTCTATTTATATTTTTCCCGAGGGTGATTAAAACCAGGAGAGAAAGAGAGAGGGAGAGGGAAAGGGAGAGAGAGGAGGGGGAGGTGTAGGAAGTGAGAGAGGGGAGGGAGAGGTGCGTGAGAGGGAAAGGGAGGGGGAAATATATTAAACCATGGAGCTGCCAGTGAGAGGGAGAAAGGAGGGAGAGAGAAGGGAGAGGAGAGGAACAAAGTATGAGGGAGGGGGGAAAGGCGAAGGACAAAGAATGAGGGAAGAGGAGAGGGGAATGAGGGAAGAGGAAGGGGAATGAGGAAAGAGGAAGAGAATGAGGGAAGGGGGAAGGGAGAGAAGAGGGACGAGGAATGAGGGAAGAGGGAGAGGAATGAGGAAATACATTATTAGAGAATGGGAGACAGGAAAAAGGACGAGGGAAAGAAGGGGATAATTAAAGGGAAAGAAAAATAGGAAATCAGAACAAAAAAGGGAAAAACAGAGGGAGGGAGAGGCAGAGAGAGAAAGAGAATAGGTGGAATGCAAATGAAAAGGGAGAGGGGAGAGAGAGATGCGGGAGAAGGAATGCGAAAATGAGAGGGGCAGATAAAAGGCAAAAGAAGAGGGAGAGGGGAGAGGAAGAAAGAAAGAGAAGAGGGATAATGAGCAAAGAGGCAAGGGGAAAGAGGAATAGGGAGAGCGAAGAGGGGTAATAATAAGAAAAGAGACAGGAGGACAAGAGAAAGAGAAGAGAGGAGAGAGAAGAGGAAAAAGGAGAGAAGCAAGGGTAGGAGGGAGAAAAAGAGAGAAGAGGGTTTATTAGAAAAGAGAGAAACAGAACCAAGAGAAGAGGGCTAATGGGAAGAGAAGAGGGAGGAGTGTCAAGAGAGAGAGAGAGAGAGAGAGAGAGAGAGAGAGAGAGAGGCAAGGGCGAGAGAGAGTGGCAAAGGAGAGAGGGCGGTGAGATGCCTGCCCTGAAACCTCCACTAACTCAGCTGCATAAATTTTCCTCTCGTTACCAAGTATAATATCAATCAACGGCGCCTCTCCCAGACCCGACAAAGGGGGAGAGTGATGGAGAGTAGAGGGAAAGAGGGAGAGGGAGGGAGATAAGTAAGGAGAGAGGGAGAGTGAGGGAGATAAGTAAAGAGAAAGGGAGGAAGGTTATCTATAATTCCTGATGCTATGGAGGAAGGGAGGAAAGATGAGGAAAGAGGGGAGGAGTGAGGTAAGCGTAAAGAAGGAAAAACAGAGGAAGAGGGAAGAGGAAAGGCATAGAGAGGGAGGTAAAAAGGAATGAGAGAGAAGAGGAGGAGGGAAGTGAGGGAGAGAAGAAAGGAGAAGAGAAGGAAAAAAGAGAAGAGGAGGAAGAGGGAGAGAGGGAGAGAAGGCAAACTGGAGGGAAAGAGAAAAAGAAAGGCAATGAGAGGGAGTTAAGAAGGAAGGAAGGGAGGGAAAGGAGGAGAAGGGAAATGAGGGCAAGAGAAGGAGGGTTAGGCTGCTTGACTATTCCTCTGATGGCTTACAGGGAAGGAGGGAAGGAAGGAAAGGAGGAAGGGAAAGAGAAAGAGCGAGGGAGAGAGCTACATACCCACCCTCTCCCCGACTTCTCTTTCCCAACGCTGTGTCAAATCCCTTCCCTCAACAGATGTCAATATTGCATCATTTGTTGAGGCCATTCGGTGCCTCCCACAAAGTGCTGCGCATTCCAATAACCGAAAAACAACAGATTTATAAAGTGTGTACATTAACCAGGAGCAAAACCCTTGAACCGAGGCCTGCCATTTGTCCACACACACACACACACACACACACACACACACACACACACACACACACAAAGGGAAAGTGTGCGGCAAAAAAACACTTTGAACATCAACTTAACAGAAATATTTTACGGGTGTGGGAAAAGCCGAGAGAGAGAGAGAGAGAGAGAGAGAGAGAGAGAGAGAGAGAGAGAGAGAGAGAGAGAGAGAGAGAGAGAGAGCTAGATAAAATAACAAACAGGTGGACAGTATGAGAGAGAGAGAGAGAGAGAGAGAGAGAGAGAGAGAGAGAGAGAGAGAGAGAGATTAAAATCATGTATGTAAAGCATCTTACCTCCATCTTCCTTGCTCTAATGGAACAAAAGAACAGGCAGCACAATACTCTTGGTGCGCGCGTCACGGCGGTAAAGAAACGCTGCTTACCTGAAATATCTACGTCATTTCTCGGGCCACGGTGAAGCGAGACCGTGATTGGGCGGCTGATGAAACGCGAAACTGTGATTGGGCGGCTGATGAAACATGAAACTGTGATTGGGCGGCTGATGAAACACGAAACTGTGATTGGGCGGCTGATGAAACACGAAACTGTGATTGGGCGGCTGATGAAACACGAAACTGTGATTGGGCGGCTGCTGAAACACGAAACGGCGGACCTCTACTGAAACACGGAACCTCTTCTGAAACATGAAACTGATTGGCCGGCTGCTGAAACGCAAAACTGTGATTGGGCGCCTGCTGAAACACGAAACGGCCTCTGCGACGCTTTCCCGGCGAACCTCTATAGCGGAGTCACTACTGAAACACTCCTGAAACTTTCCTTTTTATTGCACTTTATCCTGTGTATTGTAACTACTTCCCGAAGCAAAACACAGGATAACTTACGACAGCTGTAGCATTTATTCATTGAGCTCCAGCATTTATCAGGGCGCGGCATTTATCATTCATAGGCTCGGCTGAGTGCTACATGGAAGGCGTTGCATAATCTATATATTTAATGGCCTGGCGTCATTTTAAAGCCCCCGAGAGCCAGAAGAAAATAAGGTGATTAGAATAATAGTGTAACGGCGGAATAATTTCATTACAGCTTTATTTTTACTATTATTATTATTATTATTATTATTATTATTATTATTATTATTATTATTTTAGTGGTGCATTATAACCCAGCAATTGATGTAAAATTTTCACTTTTGAATGAATATCAAATTAGGTTTTAAAAAGCTAGACAGACAACCAGCCAGCCAGACAGACAGACAGACAGACACTCCCCCCGCCCACACACACACACACACACACACACACACACACACACACAAACACACACACACACAAACACACACACACACTTCGCCACCCAGCCAGAAAGACACCTCGCCCTTCAGACAGACAAACAGACGGACAGACACACGTCCGCAAACTCTCTCAATATATCCCCGGCATCAAAGGATTTCTGCAGCACAGCATCAGAGACGGGTGTGCGCCGCGGAATACGTGATAATGGCTGCCCTTAACATCGCTGCCCTTCGCATCTGTCTTCCTCCTCCTCCTCCTCTTCCATTTCCTCTTCCTCTTCCTCCGCTAGTGAGAGGAATGGTAAGGAGGGAAGAAAGGGGAGGCGGGGAAGGAAGGAGGGAGGAGAAGGGAGGGAGGCATGGAGGGGCTCATCAGGGAGGCATCTATCAACTAACTAAATCAACAGTTCACAATGTGACAATCCAAAAATCCCTCAAAGTCAGAGTGTTTTCCTTTAAAATTTCGCCGCAGTTTTCCCTCCACAGTGAGTAAAGTATCTGCTGGGGGAGGCACTGCTCGTGTGCCGGAGGCGGAAACGTGGCAGCATGGAAGGCAAGGCAGAAGAAAGCCCGTGTGTGGGTTTATAACAAGGCTGTTAAGGAATTTAATCAGTTAGTCAGGTACATCCTTGACCAGCAGGACATATTACTGCGTTTACTGTATGTACGTATGAGAACGTTCAACCAACTCTGGTCGCTATGAAGTAATGTTGATGCTTTTTTATTAAAGTTTGTTTTCATATTAACATTTTGCAGGAAAAAAAAACATTTCGATTACTGAATGGCTTAGTTTGAAAAAAGAAAAGAAAGCTTTTTTGGATAAAAAGAGCCAGGCAGGACACGTAGCAACGGTTTGAAGCTAGGTTTAAATTCAGATTCAACAAAGACATAAGCAAGAATTGGTTTACCAATCGAGTGGTGGCTGAGTGGAAAAGGCTTGGCAGTCATGTCGTCGGTGGCAATACCATAGATACATTCAAGTAGAGGTTAGATAAATTCATGGCTAGTGAGGATATGTGGGTTAGGCTTACAGGAGCTACCTTGTATAGGCCAAGCGGCCTCTCGCAGACTCCTGAAGTTCTGATGTTATATATATATATATATATATATATATATATATATATATATATATATATATATATATATATATATATATATATATATATATATATATATATATTATATATATATATATATATATATATATATATATATATATGTATATATATATATATATATATATATATATATATATATATATTATATTATATTATATTATATTATATTCTTAGGAACTGAAATATATTTATTCATATCCACATATTACTCAAGGTAAACAACAAAAAATAAAGATTATTAAAAACATCCTTGTAGGCAAACACTTAAACTTTAAAGGGATTAAGAATCAAATTGAAAATACATCATAAAATCAGGCAGCGTTGCGTGTCCATGAACCAGATGCCTGAAACAGAACATAGAGAAACGCCTTTTTTCACGATACAGAGTGGAGCAAACGAATAAAACCACTGAAATATTGGCCAGTCGGTCGATTCACGCCCGTCCATAAAAATAAGACATCCACGCGAGTTTTGCTCCGCGGCGAAAAAAAAACAAAAAAAAGATACAACAAATAATAATGGAAAGTTTGTACTCGGATATTGAGTCAGAAAGGGAGGGTGAAAAAAAGGAAAAACATGAATGGAGAAACAAACATGAATATAGCAAAAACAACGGAGAGAAGGAAGGAAGATCAAAGCATGTACTACACACACACACACACACACACACACACACACACACACACACACACACACACACACACACACACCTTTACCCCAAACAATATTTACTCATAACTATCAATAAACAAAAGAAAAGCAAGAACACACTGGACATAAAGAAAAATGAAAGGAAAGAAAGAGAAAAACAAAAGTAAAGATGAAAACTCGCTGAAAGAATGACAAGAGCGGAAAAAAATGCGATTGGGTGTTAATAAAATAAACGTGTGAATACAAGAAAATGGGAAAAAGGAAAGAAATGGATGAAACAATAAACTGATATTTTTTAGCTTGCAGAAAATAACTGATGATAAAATGCGTATTGGGTGAGGGGGAGACAGACCAAACAGGGGAGGCAGAGGAGGAACGAGAGCAAAGATGTGAGGGGAAAAAATGAAGAATAATTTGAGAGATTTAACGAGGCATTCCAAGTCAAGGAAAAACAATTAAAAGTATGAAATGGGAGAACGAAAAACTAAAGAGAAATTAATTTACAGACTTTAGAAAGATTAAACAGAAGGAATATCAACTCAGTATCAATTGAAGGCAAAAAAAAAAAGTTTTAAATGAGAAAAAGATAAAGAAAAGCAGTAGCTTGGATAAAGACGAGACCAAGCTGGCACTGATATAGTACTGTATAGATCAGAAGAGAAATAACAGATTTAATGATTATAAAAATCAAATGGAGATCAACAAATTTTTCTATAGAACTTTAACTGATGATGGCAAAAAGCGAAAAAGTTTACAGAGAGAGAGAGAGAGAGAGAGAGAGAGAGAGAGAGAGAGAGAGAGAGAGAGAGAGAGAGAGAGAGAGAGAGAGAGAGAGAGAGAGAGAGAGAGAGAGAGAGAGAGAGAGAGAGAGAGAGAGAGAGAGAGAGAGAGAGAGAGAGAGAGAGAGAGTCATCGAATTTACTGGTGGACATTTTTTAACATTCATTATTTTATAATTTTGTAATGATATTAATCCCCGCCTTTTCAGCTTGTTTGCCGCTTTATTCCTTCCCAGTGGAGACAACCGTACTGGAATTGTTTTGGCCACAGGACCGACGCCACGCATGAGATAAGGGAGGGTTTGGTGCATCCCTTGGTTCTTAAGAGACCATCAGAGGCCCCTTAAGAGACTAACCATTAAGGCGGACTCACACTACTCCTCACGTCACCGTTACGTCACGTCAAGTCAGCGATCCATGTAATGGGTGGTGGTTTTTCTTCATTATTGTTTCGTCAGGGAACAGTCATCAGGCGCCTGGCCATGCACTGGTCAGATAAAGCTTGCTTGTTTAACCATGTGGCAACTTAGCATTGCTATCTTGCACTCACATACATGTTCTTCCGGGGCACGGATCAGACAGGGAAGCCAGCTAGTTCAACACTAAAAGAACTCGGCAGAACATAACTAAAGGTTCTATAAAAAGCCTGATCATCATTTCCGTTCCACGGAAGCAAACTGTTTGTGATAGCCTGTGAGCTCTGCCTTCAAGGGACCTCAGTTAGCCTCGGCGTAATCAGCATGTTGCTCCACGGCCTGGATCAGACAGGTTTGCTTCAAGACCAACCTTGAAGGAAGTCAGCCGACGCTTACTGACTGGCTGTCTTTTCGTCCCCTCCCGGGTTGCGCATTTCCCTGCTCTGTACGTTTATGTGCCACCCACTCTTGAACAGGTCAGGTTAGGTTCGGTTCAGTTGGAATCATATAGGGTAATTTTGTGGTGGGAATCACAATGAGAGTATTATCCCGAACACCTCGTGGCTGATTTCGAAGCTACAGAAGAATATGCTCCCGGGATATCAGTCTGTACTCTAGGGCACTCGACAGCCATTGTCATCATTTCCAGCCAACAGAAGCAAATTGATCGCCGAGAACTACTGAGTGAACCTTAAGGTGACTCAGCCCTTCACTTTAGTTGCCCCTTTTTATCGGTTATCATTTTTGTCACTTTTATCATCATCCCGATGGCACTCGGCGCCTTCCTGCCCGAGGACGAACACTGGAACACGCCACGGTGTCGTCAAGTTTACCCCACACCATCAAATCTTTGCGCGTGACGGTGACGCTAAAAACAATGTGAGTCGCCTTGCACTTTTGTCTACACTCGACGTGACGCCGAACTATGGACATGTAATTCACGGACGGAACTTTTGGGGTTTGTTCTGTAAACACAAGTCCTCCAGCATCTTGCTGACTCTCCGCTGACCAATAGTTCTGACTCTTTTCAAACTAGGAGAAGGAAGGAAGGAGATATAGCAAAACAAAATCCAAAAAATAACAGAATGTAAGACGGAAAGACAGGGCAAGTGAGGAAAGGTTAGAGGGTAAACACGTCGTGGTGGCATTAAATTTGCACCACATCAATAAGTCTTGACGGAACACTGATGAGACGCTTAGGTGACCGTGCGGTCAAGAATAGTCTCTCTCTCTCTCTCTCTCTCCTTCCCCCTAAAGCAGGACCCAAACCCGCCTCAACAATGCGTAATATCACATCTCTCGTGGCCTGCAATATATGAGAGTAAACCCGAACCCTTCTCCATCCCTCATCCTTGAACCCCTCCTCTCCCTTTAATTCCCCCCCTCCTCACCCAAACCCTCCCTCTATTCCTCATCCCTCAACCCCTCCTTTTCCCTTCACCTCCTCCTACTCCTCCTTTACATTTCCTCCCTTCCCCTTCCAATCCTTTCCTTTCCTCCCTTCCTCCCTGTTCCCTTAGTCTTTTCATTCTTTCATATGTCCCTAATTCCATCCTTCTTTCCCTCCCTCTATCTCTCCTCCCCTCCTCTCCCTTTACCTATCCTTCCTTCCTTTTCTCTCTCTCTCTCTCTCTCTCTCTCTCTACTTCCCTCCTTCCTTCCTTCATTTGTCCCTTGATCTTAAAAAAAAAAGTAAAAGAGGAGGAAAAGAGAACAGAAAAAAACTTCTTCAAATTACTTATTTTCAACCAAGAAAATCTCTATATACTTTTTTCATAGGTAAGGAGAGAGGGGGGATGAGAAGATAAAAGAAAGGCACCTGCTCTATGAAGTTTTGGGTCGTTTTTTTCCATTTTCTCAACGTATATTTCTGAAGGGAGGGAGCGAGGTGGGGGAGGTGATAAGTCTCTCAGATGTTAGTTTTCTTTTTTTGTTTAAGTGAACGCTGTCGGAAAAATCTTATATATCTTGCCGTGTTGGTGGAGCTGTTAAGGCGCCTCGGGAAACCTGAAGACTTAAAACCTTCCTTCGCTTTTTTATGTTGTTCCGTTTGGCTGACACAGAAAGGAAACACGATGCCGAAACTTCCTGGAAACAAAAACTGAGAGAGAGAGAGAGAGAGAGAGAGAGAGAGAGAGAGAGAGAGAGAGAGAGAGAGAGAGAGAGAGAGAGAGAGAGAGAGAGAGAGAGAGAGAGAGAGAGAGAGAGAGAGAGAGAGAGAGAGAGAGAGAGAGAGAGAGAGAGAGAGAGAGAGGAAAAATATATAAGAACATAAGGAGTCTGCAAGAGGCCGGTAGGACTATGCAGGGCAGCTCCTGTGAAACTAACTCCACCTAACATCACGATCCACGAACTGATCTAATCTTTTTTTAATGTGTCTATCGTATTGGCACTCACAACATGACTGCCAAGCCTGTTCCACTCATCTTTTGGTAACATGAAAAGGCAGGCAACAGAAAGACTGTCTGCTCATAACGAGGCTGCCCGCTTTAGTGGTTTAATTAGATCGATTAATCACTGGCTGTACTTGCGTTAGAGTATGCTGGAAGAAGGAGGAGGAGGAGGAGGGAAAGGGGCCTTCTACAGGGCGTGTTCGGCAAGCCCTCCACTTCCATCTACAAACCACTCCGCCACTCTTGACTGACTGACCGACTGACTGACTGACTGAGAGAGAGAGAGAGAGAGAGAGAGAGAGAGAGAGAGAGAGAGAGAGAGAGAGAGAGAGAGAAATTGGAATAAAGACCGTAGCAGGAATAAGAGGATGGCGAACAAACACACACACACACACACACACACGCACACACACACGAGGGGGCCGAATAAACCTAATTAATAAGAGAAGGTTTGGGCGCATCCACAGGCCCAGGATAGAGACAAAAGGTGCAGCTAAATAGAGGAGGAGGGGGAGGAGGAGGATCAATGTTTCTTTAGATACAAGAACAAGAGAAACAAGATCAGAAAAAAAAGTAACTGCTACATGACGCATCAATAAGGAAAAATTCTCTCTCTCTCTCTCTCTCTCTCTCTCTCTCTCCTTCTTCCTTTCCTTTTAATGCTCCCCCCTTCACATTATTTTTCTCTCCTTTCTTTCCTATTTTCCCTCTCTCTCTTTTCTTTCTTTCCATGGTTCCTTTCCCTACCTTTTATCTTCCTTCTCCTCCCTTTCCTTCCCCTCTTCTCTTCCTCTCCCTCCCCTTCTTTCTCCCTCCCCTTTCTCAAATCTTCTATCCTCCGCCGCCTCCTTCTTCCTTCCCCCCTTCCTCTCCTCCCTTCCCTCCTCCAACTCATGTATCAGTGAAATAAAGGTCGAAATCTTACCCCGCACTCCCACGGGAAATATTTTAATACGAGGGGAGACTGAACCAATTGCCCCGCGAGAATACAGATATTGCTTAGCGTTCAATTTCCAAAGTGTAAATTTAATCTAGAATCAGTGCAAGTTATTAATCTCGTGTTTTGGGGAGACTTCTTTTGCCTTAAGTTATCCATTTTTTATCTTCTTTCTTGAGCAATGATTAGCATGTCTGTGGTACCTAATTAAGACACTTGGACCAGCATTAGTACCAGATCTTCTAAAATGGCAAGCAAGAGAAAATAAAATTGCACACATACACTTATTTATACTTACATTAGCCTGGCACTGATTACAAAGAATATTATGCGACGAAATTTTTCAGCATTAACACCAAGCCTTATAACACACACACACACACACACACACACACACACACACACACACACACACACACACATTTCTCTAATCATCCAATGGCCAATCACAACTAACTCTATGGTATCACTAGAAACACTCCCCTCCACACATACTGAAGCCTCAAGAGTAATCCCAATAACCAGCAATACGTTTTTTAAGAGATTTACTACTCGCAACGTTCCCGGCCGAGCCCAGATGCATTTTACACACTCTCATGCTTGCCATAACTCACTTCGCAAGAGGGAGGGAGGGAGAGAAAGGAGGGAGTAAGGGATGGAGGGAAGGATGGAGAGAGGGAGGCAGGGAGAGGAACCAAGTCAACGAAGGAGGAAGGGAGGGAGGGAGAGAAGAAGGGGGGGCATTGAATTGGCAGGTAGGGATGCATGGAGGGAGGGAAGGATGGAGGGAGGGAGTGAGTCAGGGCAAGGGACCAGTCAACGATCAGCGCTGCATTCACGTCTGGCGCGGCCGCTGGCAGACATATTCCCTAGACTTCATCCAAGATAAGGCCCAACAGTGAGGCCTTTCGCCCGCCCAAATAACCTCCTTCCCCCACTCAGGCCGCCGCCGCTCCAGGCTCGAGTGAACGTGGAGTAAATCGCTTGACTTAAACGGCGATTCGTCAAGTGTCGAGGGCGTGAGAAGCTTCATTCCTTTACCGGCTCGCGGGGCGCCAACAACTTCTTCACGCCCGCTCTTTGCTGCCCTACACAAGCGAAGAGGAGGAGGGAGGAGGTGGAGTTGGAGGAGGAGGATAGGTGCTGGAGAGGAGGAAGAGGAGGATTGTTAGTGTGTGGTATAGAAAGGTGGTAAAGGTTGGAGGTAAGGAAGAGAGGTGAGGTAAGGAGGTGGTGGAGAGGAAAGGAATACAAAGGTTATGGAAGAGGTGAAGTAGAGAGGAGATAAATGAAGAGAAAATGAAGTAAGGGGAGAGGAAGTGGAGGTGGAGAGATACAGATGAAATGGAGAGAAAGGAGGATTAGGATGTGATGGAGAGGGAGAGAGCAATTGTGAGGAGGACGAGAGGGAGAGAAGGATGGGGAAGTGGAGAGGGAGAGATGGGTGGGGGAGGAGGACGAGAGGGAGAGAAGGATGGGGGAGGTGGAGAGGGAGAGAAGGATGAGGGAGGAGGAGGAATATGGTGGTGCGTGGGGATGGGGGGGGGGGCGGGGGTGATTGAGCAAGAGGCAATAAACGAGGAAAAGAAAGAGGAAAAGAAGCGGAAATGTTGATAATTATTTCCTCAATGTTGACATTTGAAATAAGAAAATAAAAATACATCTGTTATACAATTTCCTCTTCAAAATATATACTCTCTCTCTCTCTCTCTCTCTCTCTCTCTCCAAAACTACAGTTACAACACAATTTTTATTTACAGTATTTTCTTGACAGTTTATCTTCCTCCTCCTCCTCCTCCTCCTCCTCCTCCTCCTCCTACCTCTTCCTCCTACCTCTTCCTCCTCCTCCTCCTCCTCTATGCCTAGGGGTGAGAGAGAGAGAGAGAGAGAGAGAGAGAGAGAGAGAGAGAGAGAGAGAGAGAGAGAGAGAGAGAGAGAGAGAGAGAGAGAGAGAGCATGTGTCACCTTGGCAACGGAGTGTCACCTGGTCAGGCCCTCAAGGCAGGTGAAGGAAGACGGAAGTATTCCATGTCACTGTTGTGTGAGGCTGATGATGCTGATGATGGAGGAAGAGGAGGAGGATTAAATGGCTGATGATAGAAGAATGACTGAACGATTGATGTTTTTTATTATTATTATTATTGAGATCCATGAAAGGGCATCAATGGAAAAAAATAAATAAATAAACTCATACGTAGACCCAGACAGAGTCCACTCGATAAGCAGACACGGATCAGTAGGAAAAGAAAGTGGGTGAAAGAAAAGGCAGGAAAAAGAAATGTAGGAATGGGAGAAGGGAGGGATGGAAAGGGAAAGGAAAAGTGAGAGAAAAGTTGGAGCTGGAATATTCTCTCTCTCTCTCTCTCTCTCTCTCTCTCTCTCTCTCTCTCTCTCTCTCTCTCTCTCTCACCTTCCCTCTCTCTTTCTTTCCCTCTCCCTCTCTCCCTCCCTCTCCCTCTCCCTCCCTCCCTCCCTTTCTCCGGCCAGCAATTTTGTTCGAGTGAGTGAGAAAACCCAATACAGGAGCCTGATTTTGGTGTCCTGTCACTGTGTAGGACGCGGGATGCATATTCAAAAACAGGACGCGATAGGAGAGGAAGCGAACGTGAACAGGAACACGTCGAAATATAGGACATGCCGACGCGTGGGAGTAGGACACGCGAGGAATATAAGGATTATTTGTAGAGAATAGGAAATGGCAAGAAATGATAGAATAGAAAGCAAAAGTGGATAGAAACAGGTAAAAAATAGGACATATAAGCAAAAGTGAATAGAAACAGGTCAAAAATAGGACATATAAGCAAAAGTGGATAGAAACAGGTAAAAAATAGGACATGTAAAGGACAGGACACGTGGGAGAAGTAGGACATGCAAGTAGGTATAGGATAATAATTAGTGAATTGGCCTTGGGAAAAATATAATAGGATAGAAAGGAAATGTGAATAGGAACAGGTCAGAATAGGGCATGCAAGGGACAGGACACGTGGGAGGAGTTAGGACATGCAAGAAGGTATAGGATAATAGGTCTCAATTATCCTCCTTCCATCTTTCTATCTTATTCCACAGTTTCCTTCTTCAGACCTTTTCCTCTTCCATAGTTTTCCTTCCCTTTCTCCCCTTCTATTCCACAGGTTCCTCCTTCAGACCTTTTCCTCTTCCATAGTTTTCCTTCCCTCTCTCCCTTTCTTATTCCACAGTTTCCTCCTTCAGACCTTTTCCTCTTCCCCTCTCTCTCTCTCTCTCCTCCTGGTTGGCTCGATGGCCTGTTAATGGCGTGGTATTTATAGCTCTTCCGCACACGTTATTAGCATTTTACGCGGCGCTGGGCCATTCTTTTTCACTAAATGTGCAGCTTTTTTATCACGGGGGTTGTTATCTCGCGCATTATTTCCCGTCCCGGCGGTGTGGATTTTATTTTTCATTACGGTGTGTTAATTGTCTGAATGCCAGGTTATGTCTTGGTCTATTGAGCCTGATGTTAATTAAGTGCATTGTAATTACAGTTCAGGGTATGGTTTTAACAGTTCAGGTTCTTAATGAATTGGGGCGTAATCTACAATACACGCCAATCTGGGTAAGGAATATTTCATCAATTACACGGCCTTCCATAAATATGCAGATTTGATGTGACGAACTACATTACGAATCAGCGTGCTTGGCAATTTCTGTGCTAATCGACATTGAATTACTCGTGAAATTATCTAGCTGTTGGAAACCTGACCATAGAAAGTGACAACTGTGTAATACTCCTTTTAAATACTGAGATGAGGAATTATTACATTTGAGGAATCACTGAGAGATTACTTTCCTTTTACATAATTATAGACAGATCATGAGTGACATATTACAGGCCATGACACTTAAATTATTACTGCAAGACCATTTGTTTAAGGGAAAAAAAGACACCATTTTCCTGTTTGAGGCACCACCACCGCCACCACAACCACTTCCCACCACTCTACCTCTTATGCCATCACAATCACCACCACTTCCACCCCCCATCCATACCATCACCAGAACACCACCACCTACACCAATGTTGCTATCAGCCCCCACCCTCCCCCCCCACCATCATGCCCTCCCCTCACGTCCCAAACACAGTGAGTAAGGGAGCTTCTGTACTAACTTGGCTCCAACCTATTTCTGGGGATCTGTTCCAATTTCAAGTTAAGGTGGAGGTATTCTAAGTTGCCCCTCTCTCTCATCCTCTCTCTCCGTCAACCTCACTTCACTTCCTCCTTGCTCCTCCTCCTCCTCCTCCTCCTCTTGTTTCTCCCCTGGTGTCAACTGTCAAACTTAGTCACCAGCAAGTCCCCGAAAATCATGGTGGTGAGACTAAAGCAAGGAGAGATGCTGGCGAGACTTCAAGCGAAGGAGTGAGGGAGAGCTGACAGTCTCTCTCTCTCTCATTCCCTCTCTGTAGTAGTAGTAGTAGCAGTAGTAGTAGTAGTAGTAGTAGTAGTAGTAGTAGTAGAAGTATAAGTAGTAGTGGTGGTGGTAGTGGTGATAGTCAAAGGTGGAGGAAGTAATTAATTCATTGTCCTCGTGGGTGTGATGCGGGGCAGGTGTGAGGGCGTAACACAGGTGAGGCGGGGTGGAGGGAGACGTAGCGGCGGCGGGGACGACACGGCTGCCCGGCTGACATAAAGGGGATAGATTTCTCCTGACACACACACACACACACACACACACACACACACATATATATATACGACACAACACACTTATGGATAGAACTCGACAAGTTTTACATTTTAGCATAATTAAAAGACAATCTCTCTCTCTCTCTCTCTCTCTCTCTCTCTCTCACACACACACACACACACACACACACCTGGAGAGCATCACTTGGCCCGGGTAAACACGTATCTGACCTGTCCCTAACGAGGCGAGGAATTTTTTTTTAATTTGTCACGTGAAATTGACTGATTAATGACATGCCGACCTCCGTCCTAATTAGCAACTGTCCCATTATTAAATTTGTGTTCTGCTTGTAATGACGCTAAATTAAAGGGTTCATCAATCATGTTTGTTACTCACTGTAGCTGTTTTATTATTATTATTATTATTATTATTATTATTATTATTATTATCATTAATAATAATAATAATAATAATAATAATAATAATAATAATAATAATAATGTGTTTCCCTTATTTTCAGGTTTGTAACTAATTTTGCTGTGATTCTGTTGACGGTGACGGGTGCAAAGGTAACAAGTACAGTAGTAGTAGTGGTAGTAGTAATAGTAGTAATAGTAGTAGTAGTAGTAGTAGTAGTAGTAGTAGTAGTAGTAGTAGTAGTAGTAGTAGTAGTAGTAGTAGTAGTAGTAGTAGTAATAGCAGCAGCAGTGATATTAACTTTTGTAACTTTTTCCGTGTCCTCAACATCACCTTTGATGTGACAACCACCCCCACCCAATACCCACCACCACCACCGCCATCAATCTCACAACCACCCACAAGACGAGGAGAGACCCAACACTCGTCACTCGCTCCAATCCAATGTTTCTTGTTATATAAGAATCTCCTGACAACTACAACTTCGAAACTGCCACTACGAACGCTTGATAAGACCTCAGAGAGCCTTTTATATTGGAGGAAAGAGGAGTTGGAGGAGCAGGAAGAGGGGAAGAAAGAAGAATTGTTGGCGAAGTAGTCTTGAGGAGTAGGAGTTGCAGGAGGAGGAGGATTGAGTGGCAAGGTGGATGGGTTCAAAAGGTGGAGGAGAAGGAGGAAGAGGAGGAGGAGGAGGTACAGACATCGAGAGTGTAGTATTTTCCTTCCTTAAAGAACTGTTGAAGTGAAGGCAGACTCTGGTTTTGAGGGAGGAAGGAAGGGAAGACTACTTGAGGGGGGCTTTCCTCTTCATCTTAGAAATGGTCGACTTTTTTTGAGAGAGAGAGAGAGAGAGAGAGAGAGAGAGAGAGAGAGAGAGAGAGAGAGAGAGAGAGAGAGAGAGAGAGAGAGAGAGAGAGAGAGAGAGAGAGAGAGAGAGAGAGAGAGAGAGAGAGAGAGAGAGAGAGAGAGAGAGAGAGAGAGAGAGAGAGAGAGAGAGAATGGGAAAAAAATAAAAATCCGACATATACAAACAATGATATAGAAGCATAGATGGACGGACGGATAGAAGGAAAAGAAACGAAGGAAGGAAAAACCAGCCCTTGCAGATAATGGCTGAGGGGTGGAGAGAGGTTACGAGAGAGGAGGAAGAGATTTAGTGAGTTGAGAAAAACTTGGATTCGTCTTGACTGGAAGGAAGAAGGAAGGGAAGGAGGAAAGGGAAGGAAAGTAAAGGGGTAAGGGAGGGATGGGAAGGAAGGGTGGAGGGGTGAAGAAAGAGATAAGGCAAGAAAAGGAGAGGAAGGGAGGTAAGGAAATGGTGAATGGGGGATAGGGAGGGTAAGATAGAAGATAAAGGAGGGAAGGAAGAAGAGGGAGAACAGGCAAAAAAAAAAAGGGAAGGAGGATAGGATGGATAGGGTATAGATAATGAGAGAAAGGGAGGAGAAAAGGATAGGAAAGGAGGCCAGGATGATTGGTGTATAGGGAGAGCAGGAGAGAAGAGAAAAGAGCGAGAAAGAGGGAGCAAACTAGGAAGAAAAGGAAGGAAAGGAAGTTAAGGGGAAAGGAGAGATAGAAGGAAGAAAGAGGGAGGTTAGAATGATGTAAGGGAGGAAAAAGAAAGTAGAGGAGAAGGCTAAATGAAATAAGGTAAGGGTAGATGGGGTATAGGAAAGGTAAGAGAGAAAGGAGGAAGAAAGAAGGAGGTTAGAATGATGTAAGGGAGGAAAAAGAAAGTAGAGGAAAAGGCTAAAGGAAATGAGGTAAGGGTGGTTGGGGTAAAGGGAAGGTAAGAGAGAAAGGAGGGAGGAAAGAAGGGAGATGCTAGAGTGATGTAAGGGAGGAAAAAAAGTGGAGGAGAAGGCTGGAGGAAAGGAGGCGTCCATTACCTCTCTACAGAAGAAGTTTTCGAGGTTCCTTACACTCCTCCTCCTCCTCCTCCTCCTCTTGCTTCCCTTCTTCTTCCTCCTCTTGCTTCTTCCCCTCTTCCTTATTCTCAAAACCTGCACTTGTTTAAAAGTTTCCTCCTCTTACACACACTTGCGAGTGCACACACACACACACACACACACACACACACACACACACACACACACACACACACACACACACACACACACACACACACACACACACACTCACTCATTATTATTATTATTATTATTATTATTATACAAACTCACACAGACACCCTCACAGAAACACACACACACACACACACACACACACACGCTACCTCCCCCACTCCCTTCTCCCCCACACACAGTCGCCAACCAAGCTTCTCCCCACTCCTAACTTTGCTCCTCCTCGGTTTCAATAACGCTGGGAGCCCCTTTCCCAACCCTTAGAAGGCAGCGCTTTAGACCCTTTGCCTTCCCTTTCCGGCAGTTTCTCAATTATCCGGCGTCCCTTCCCGTAACCCCCCGTGGACAAGGCCGAGGAGACGCGGCTATGATGAGGCAGCACAGATTTACGAAAAGGATGAGGAGACGCGGCTATGATGAGGCAGCACAGATTTACGAAAAGGATGAGGAGACGCGGCTATGATGAGGCAGCACAGATTTACGAAAAGGATGTTGTCTCTTCCCCATCACTTTTCTGTCCCTCCTTTCCCTAATTTCCCTTTCTTTTCTTCCCTCCCTTCCCCCCTTCCTCTCCATACCCCTTAGATACCCTCTTTCCTTCTCTCCTCTCCTCCCTCCCTTCCCTCCTTCCTCTCCACACCCCTTACATACCCTCTTTCCCTCTCTCCTTTCCTCCCTCCCTTCCCTCCTTCCTCTCCATACCCCTTAGATACCCTCTTTCCCTCTCTCCTTTCCTCCCTCCCTTCCTTCCTCCCTCTCCATATACCTTACATAACCCCCTTCCCTCTTTCCTTTTCTCCCTCCCTTCCCTCCTCCCTCTCCCTATCCCTTACAACCCTCCCAATTCCCTCTTTCCCTTCCTCCCTCCCTTCTCTCCTCCCTCTTCACATCCCTTACACCCCCCTTCCCTCTTTCCTCACCTCCCTCCCTTCCCTCCTCCTCCCCCTCCATACCCCGTACATAAGTTTCTTAAGGCTAATACTATTTGGCAAAGTAAGTAAATAGCGGCCCCAACACTATTACTTAATCCACACTAATACCACTGACCTATTAAAAGACTTTGGCTAAACCCTTATGCTATATTTCCTTACCTAATAAAGGAAGAGAATGTGTGTGTGTGTGTGTGTGTGTGTGTGTGTGTGTGTGTGTGTGTGTGTGTGTGTGTGTGTGTGTGTGTGTGTGTGTGTATTCTTCACCATAATTTTGAAACATTGAATAAAAGGTCAAGTGTCAAGCGCATGTCATCTGATGTGAAAAAAAAAGAGAATTTATCCTCAAGAGATCTTGCTTACCTACTCTCTGATGCTAATTAAAAAAACAGACAAAGTAAGGACATGGGAGGATTTTCAATAGGTCTGCATCGCCCCCCATTTCTACCTCAGTGGGAGTAACTTACCCCCGTTGCGGCAGGTGTCTTGCTTGACTGCCTATTCCCTCCCCTCTACCTGACTACCTATTGTGTGTGTGTGTGTGTGTGTGTGTGTGTGTGTGTGTTTCATCCTCCTTCCCTGTAATTTCCTTCCATTAATTCTTTCCATCTTTCACTACTCTTTGTTCCTCGCTCATCAGCCAAGTTGCAAAATTTATTGTGTTTACCTTCGGCTAATTAGCTTCGCATCCCAATCATTCGGAGAGAGAGAGAGAGAGAGAGAGAGAGAGAGAGAGAGAGAGAGAGAGAGAGAGAGAGAGAGAGAGAGAGAGAGAGAGAGAGAGAGAGAGAGAGAGAGAGAGAGAGAGAGAGAGAGAGAGAGAGAGAGAGAATAGGAGACAGGTAGTAACTAGGTAATTAAATCCAGGAAAAAGATGTGGAAGGGTAAGGGAGGAGGCGTAGAGCAAAGTAGCGGGAAGGGGTGATGTGAAGGTGGTGTGAGAGGTGGGTGAAGAGAGAAGAAAAGCCATGGGGGGTGAGGACGAGAAATGTGGAAGATGAGGGGAGTGGGAGAGGGGAGGAAACCAGCAGTGGGATAAGGGAAGCGACAGAAAAGGGGATAAATGTAATAAAGGGGAAAGTTTAGCTAGATGAAATAAGCGGAAGAGTTGTAGAAGGGAGTCGGCAAGACGATGGAAAGTTAAATGGCAGTGGCAGCTAGAAAAGAAAGGTAAAGAAAATATAACAGGAAGAAGAGAAGAGAAATGAAAGGGAAAACAGGGAGTAGGGGGAGGAAAGTAGAGAGGAAAGTAGGTTAGGGTGCAGGGAGAGAATAGGTAAGGTGGGACTAGGTAAGGTAAGGGGCAATTGCAACCAGATAAAATAAAAATAAAAAAAAACAAGAGGATAGGTGGAGAAGTGAAAGGGAATGGACAGACAGTAGAATGGCGGTGAGATGGAGGAAAGGAGGTTAGGGGGCAATGAGGGACTAGGAAAGGTGGGAATAGGTAAGATGATAGGAAGTGAGGAACAGTAGCAGGTAGAAAAAAAATGGAAAACAAAAACACTAACAATGGAGGAGAGGTGGGGAAATGAAAGGGATGAGACGGGATGGCAGGAAGGGAGGTTTGGGTGCAGGAGAGAGAGAGGGGTGGGAGGGGGGGGGATGGGGGGAATGGACGCAGCAGCTGGGTCAGGCTGGGGGAATAATGAACACCACACAATGAAGATGAGTCCAAAGAGAAGCAAACTTTTTTTTTATATATATACCACAAGTCCCTCATCACAAAAGCCGAATCAATACTCTTACACACACACACACACACACACACACACACACACACACACACACACACACACACACACACCTGGAGAGGCTCGGCCCATCCCCTTTAGCCGCCAGGTGTCATGGGAGAGCTTACCTAAACAGCACAGGTGGGAATGGACCTCTTTCTCTTGCGGTCTTTATCCCCGCGTCCCCATTCTTTACTTGCCCGTGTAACCGTTAGTATCTGTTGTATTCTTTAAATTCCTACGACCTCTTTCTCTGGCTCACTTTATCCCCCCGTCGTGTTCTTTAGTATCTGTTGCATTCTATTTTCCCTACGACCGCCATGTTCTTCTTTACTGTCATATGTAACTGTCCCTCGCATTTTCTTTTCCTGTATAACTATGAATGTGTGAGGTGTGCATTTCTTGGAGCTCTTTCTCGGGCTAACTTTATCCCCCTGTCGTGTTTTTCTTTACTTGCATCAATATCTGTCCCTCGTATTCTCCTTTCCTGTAGTACTATGGATGTGGGGTGAATTTTCTACTATTTTATTCTGGTATCTGTTGCATTCTTTATTTTCCCACGACCTCTTTCTCAGGCTTACTTTATCCCCCTGCCATGTTCTTCTTTACTTTCATCTACATCTGTCCCTCGCATTCTCTTCTTCTGTATTGCTATGAATATATGAGGTGAGTTTTCCATTATTTTCCCCATTTTTTCCATTGGTGTATTCTTTATGTAATATTTCCTAGTATAACAGCTTGTATCACTCTGTCACGTACTTTATATTCCTGTACGGATATCTCTCTTCTTGCACATTCCCTTTAACTTTCTCACTTATTTTCTTCTATACCTGTGTTCACTTTTTTTCCCTAGCCTGTATACACATCTTTTCCTCTGTGCAGTTAATATCTCGCTTCCGCGTTCCCTTAGCGATACTTTATGTGAGGGTGAAAACAGGCAAAGAAAGTGGTAAAGGTTTTATCGAGAGCATAAATTGTGAGCAACGTATTCCGGCAAGGTGTTCGCATGCAGTTTATTGAAAGAAAAAGTTCCTCACCCACACGCCGCCAAGAGAATTCAAATTACGGAAAGCTGACTGCAATACGGTAATAGATCAATGACTTGGAGAAAGAAAAAAAATAATACCGTTAAGAAAAATAAAGTAAAAAAGAAATTAAGCCTCCCAGACTCAATAACGTACTACCTCATGCATACAGCGTCAAGAGAACTTAAGTTGCGGAAAGTTAAGTGCGATACAGTAATAAATGAATGACTTGATTACATAAAAATATTAACACTAGAAAGAAAAGTAAAGTACAAAAATAAAAGTAAGCCTCCCAGGGAATATATATCAATACGCAGGACTGAATATCATAATACCAGTAATATAATACCATAACATAATACGATAATACCAGGAACAATGTGTTTGACTAGTGGTGTGAAAAAAAATGGAAAAAAATGGAACAAGAACACCTGGCTCTTCCGATCTAGTGGCTGTCCTACTTTCTACCAGTAATGAAAACCCACGAGAGCAAAGTAGTAACAGAGCTTTTAGAGGCGAGCGATAAAGCCTAAGAACTGAAAGCTGCTTGGTTAGGGAAGGGAGTGAGAATGGGAAAAGAATAGGAAGAGCAATGGGATAGGAGGGAGAAATGGAAGAGAAGGATGAGAAAGGGTAGTAGAGGTTCTGTAATAATGAAGAGGCGAAGGAAAGCTACGATATGATGATGATAAGTGAAACGGTAGGAGTAGGGAAAATAAGTGGAAAAAAAGGGATGAAAAAATGGGGCCAGAGCTTTTGTAATCATGAAAGAAGTGGAGGAGAGATACGATATGAAAAGTGGAACGGAAAGGTGAAACAGAAACGTGGAAGAATATTTGTATTTGTTAAAGTGGATAGTTTGGACGGAGGAGTAAGAGAAGATGGACTGGGCGGTGGTTGTGGTCAGGGAAAGGTATGTTTAAAGATAATGATGAAGATATAGACGAAGAGGGGAGGTAGTGGTGTTGGGGTGGTGGTTATGTTTTGGGAGAGATATGTGGAAAAGCAATGATGAAGCTGTGGTTGATGAGGTGGAGGTGGAGGCAATGGTGTTGGTGGTGATGGCGGTGGTGAGGATGCTGGTGGGTGGTAATTAGCTAAGCAACGCCTTTGTAAGCATCCAGCGGAATGTTGACTCTGCCTGGTATGGATGGAAGACACATCTTTAGTTAGGCAGCGCTGTACACACACACACACACACACACACACACACACACAATGGAAAAGAGGGAGATTGCATACACATATCTGCACACACACACACACACACACACACACACACACACACACACACACACACACACACACACACACACTAATATGACGATGCAAGGGATATGTCTGAAATAATGAATGGCCAGCGTCCTAGACCAGTGTAATTTATAGTATGAGAAAACTTGGAAAAAGATAGATTAAATCTTTGGAAGATAAACAGCAACTTCATACAGGACGGACGGACGGACACACACACACACACACACACACACACACACACACACACACACACACACACACACACACACACACACACACACGGTTCTAATTTACGATAAAATTCCAAATGGCATCAGAGTAATTTCGCGCCGTAAAGCAAGGCAGCTGTGCAGATACAAACACGCATATAGAATATTAAAACATTAATTAAACGAAGAGTAACCATACGTCAAATTAAAAGCTGCAATACACGAGCAGGTAAACACACACAAACAAACAAACAAACAAGCACACATATATATATTTCAGGCCAATATCACGAAAATGGAGAGTTTGGGCAATATATGTGTGCTTTATTGAGTCGAACACACACACACACACACACACACACACACACACACACACACACACACACACACACACACACACACACACACGTCAAAACAAATGAGCAATCCCGTTTATCACTTTCACGGACACGCAGTCATTTAATTCCCCGGTTAATCAGGCAAATAAACAATAATAATGATCGATAATCGGATACGCACCAAAAATATAGGAATCAATTGACGGCGTTCACAACTAAATCAGAAAAAAAAACTGACTAGCCAACCGCCCAACGGATCTGTCCCTCAACGAAAATAAGACAAAATAGAACTAATAAAACAACAAAATACAACTATCAAAATACAACATAGAGTAACACAACAGAAAATACAACACAAAATAGAACCAACAAAAAACAAATCTAACAAAAAATATAACAAAAAAAATACATCTAACAAAATACATCACAAATTACAACAAAACAAAATACAACTAAATCAGGGAGAGAGAAAAACACTGCCTAGCCAATCGCCCTTCGAATCGCTCCTCTTAACCAGAATAATCCGCCGCCACAGTCGCCATAGCCAGTCAGCTTCGTGCAATTCCGTCCATTTCATCCTTTTTTTGTATTCGTCAATTCGCATCAAAACCATTCATAAAGGAAGGTTTTAAACATTTTCCCTCCATCACAGATTGCCCTTTCTCTCTCTCTCTCTCTCTCTCTCTCTCTCTCTCTCTCTTTTGTAGGACATTCAATGATAGAACTTCCATTTTCTTTGTTGCTCTGTATGGTAGCAGAAAATGATAAAAAGAAGTGTGTGTGTGTGTGTGTGTGTGTGTGTGTGTGTGCTGCCCTGAACTATCTGTAGCCAAAATTCTTTCAGCTCCATTAAAGGTACAAGTCCATACCTTTCTGATCCAAAAATATTCGCATACACACACCAAAAAATTGGGAGCGTGTAAGGGAGCAGCGTTTTTCTTTTTTCCGCGTGAATTCAGTTAATACGTTGAAGCTGAGAGTTATTCAAACCCGACCTACGGAAAGGCATACCTCGGCAAGCACGTGTACAATATAGACTGACTGGCCGTAGTATTGCGAATATATACGTTGCGTTTATATTGTGGCAAGGGGAAGCTCGGGTGTATGAAAATGTTTTACCTAAAAAATATTCAATTAAATGTTTGGGTCTTCCGCGACGAAATAAATGACTAGATACGTATATTTTCATGACTTGAGGAAAAATAATGTCGAAGAAAAAGCTTCCTATTATTATTTTTACTTGTAAGAAAGAAAATTACTGACCTCTTTTTTTATACCACGAAAAATATCACATTAGCCTTTTGAACATCATATTAAAATTTCACATATGCGAGGTTTCAAGGTTACACACACACACACACACACACACACACACACACACACACGAGGGACACAGGTGAGCTTTTACCTGGCCTCTCGTCTAATTACCGCCTCGTGCCAGCTCAAAGGGACAAAAATACCTGTGGCGACACAAAGCTACGAGGCATAAAAGCGATGTGGCGGCAGCAGCGGCGAGGAGGAGGAGGAGGAGGAGGAGGAGGAGGAGGAGGAGGAGGAGGAGGAGGAGGAGGAGGAGGAGGAGGAGGTGGTGATGGCGGTGGTGGTGGTGGAGGAGGTGATGGTGGTAGTGGAGGAGAAGGAGGAGGTGGTGGTGGTAATTGTGGTAGTGACTAATTTTGATGGTTATATTCGCTTTATTTACGTTTGATGAAACCTTGAAATACATACCATAGAAATTTAACATTCTTTCTCTTTTTCCCTCCTTTCAGGTATAATGTACGCTCTCATTGTATCACTCTTTATTATTTTCTTATCAATCAATATCGCTTAACATCTATCAATTTTTTCTGTCCCTACATGTAGAGCAGATTTTCTCAAAAGTATATTCATCCCCCACCACAGTTTTAAGTGACCAGGAATGCAGCATTAAAGTCTAACATGTTCCACTCCATTCCCTATGCTGTCAAACCCAATCTGCTAATATACCATTTTTTTACAGCACTGGGAAGAGCTCTTGTGAGAAAAAAAGTTACAAAAAAGTGTGCAATGTCAGTGCTCCCCAATAGAGAAAAAAACAATGAAATACAAACTAATTCAGAATCGGTTAAAGTTGTTTTGTTACTCCCCTCTTGAACCCTCCAACTATTAACCCAATTAGTTCCACTATATGCGTTGTCAAAACTAATTTTTTAATGTAACTTGTTCTTCTCACTATGATTTCTACACAAAACTAATATCCTAGTTAATAAAAGTAAGCTTGGTAAATCCTTAATATACCTATTCCCTAATATAACCAACCTTGCAATTAATCTTAAAATAATTGATCCTTTGCAAATAGAATACATTACAGCACCGAGTGTATATGTGTGTGTGTGTGTGTGTGTGTGTGTGTGTGTGTGTGTGTGTGTGTGTGTGTGTGTGTGTTTTCAGCTGTACAGTCACGGCATCCATTTCCCAGATTGGTTTGCGATTGTCAACACACACACGAGGGAGTACACACACACACACACACATACACACACACACACACACACACACACACACAGGGACAAGGAAGAGGGAACAAAAATAATGGTACACAGAGAGAAAAAGAAATATAAAAGGGAAAAGGATAATGCTGGTAAGAAGAGGAAGAAAGGGGAAAATAACAACAAAAAAGAGGAGGAAAAGGAATAGAAAAACAGTAAGAGGAGTGGGAGGATAGAGGAAGAGATATGACCGTAAAAAGAGAAAAGGGGAAAATAACGACTAAAAAAAAAGGAGAAAAGGAAATAAGAACAGTAAAGGAGTTCGAGGACAGAGGAAGAGATGAAGTAAAGAGTAAAGGAAGAAAGGTTACGTAATTAGGGCATAATAAAAATCCTTGTAAATAAAATAATAAAAAAGTAAAAAGTTGGGATTCACTGATAAAATACATAAACAAAACATATTATTATTATTCACCAAGGACCCTGAATATGCAAGCTTTTTCAATATTACTACCCTCATTATTTTCCATTGCTATTATTATTATTATTATTATTATTATTATTATTATTATTATTATTATTATTATTATTATTATTACTGTTATCATTATCCACCCAATTATCTTTCTCCCTAAATCTGTGAAGAGCTGACGTTTCCATGACAAGTTAATCCTTCCTGTCTTATCCATTATCTCCATCTTATCATCATGGAGGAGGAAGAGGAAGAAGAGGAGGAGGAACGGAAATAGGATGGTAAGGAGGAGGAAGTTAATGAAGAGGATGAATTAGTCGAGGAGGAGGAGGAGGAGGAGGAGGAAGCAGATAAATATGATAGCGAGTAGGAAATGGACTGGAAATAGAATGGTTTGGAAGAAGAACAAAAGAGAATGGAATAGTAGAGAGAGAAAAGGAGGAGGAGGAGGAGGAGGAGGAGGAACAAAAAGATAAAGAAGAAAAGAACGAGAAGGAAATGGTCTGGAAATAAGATGGTAGGGAAGAAAAAAGAGAAAACGAGGAGGATAGATGAGTGGAAGAGAGGAGGAGGCGGAAGAGGAAGATAAGGAAGACAAGAGGGAGAAGTTGGAGGAGGGGGAGGAGGAGGAAGAGGAGAAAGAGGTAGGATGGTATCGGGATGGTACAGAAAAGAAAGTGAAAAAAAGAGGATGGAAAGCGAGTAGCGGGCTTTTTTTTTATTATTGTTTCCTTTTTTTGTGCCCTTGAGCTGTTTCCTTTGTTGTAAAAATAAAAGTGGAAGAGAGGAGGAGGAGGAGACGGATGAGGTAGATAAGGAAGACAAGAGTGAGGAGATGGCGGTGGAGGGAGAGGCTGCGGCAGACGCCCTCCCACCTGCACGGCCTCGAAGCGAGTGCCGGCGGGAACAACAAGACTCCCTAATTAGTTTTTCATGGCTCGCAACACAACGCCCCCCAGAGGCTCCCTGTGATTGGCTGGGGAGGTGGTGCTGGTGATGCTGGGGGTGGGGAGAGGGAGGTGGAGGAGGGGGTGAAGGTGGAGGATACGTTTTGGGTACTGCAAGGAGGAAGAAAAGGAAAATACTTTCAGAAAATGGATTTGCAATTTTTCCACTTTTTATCAAAGAGAGAGAGAGAGAGAGAGAGAGAGAGAGAGAGAGAGAGAGAGAGAGAGAGAGAGAGAGAGAGAGAGAGAGAGAGAGAGAGAGAGAGAGAGAGAGAGAGAGAGAGAGAGAGAGAGAGAGAGAGAGAGAGAGAGAGAGAAGTCTTTCTGTTTACTGTTTTAAGCACCAATATTTTAACTTTTATTTTTCCTCCCAAGTAGACAGCCGTTCATGAATTACTTTGGTTACAGGATCGACGCCACGCATGAGATAGGAGAGGGTTTGGTGCATCCCTTCAGTCCTTAAGAGACTACTAGATGCCCCTTAAGAGACTTACCGTTAAGGCGGACTCAAACTACTTCTCAGGTCACCGTTACGTCGCGTCAGGTCAGCGATCCATGTATTGGGTAATGTTTTTTAGTTTGTTATTGTTACGTCTGAGGACAGTCATCAGGCGCCCGGCCATGCATTGGTCAGATAAAGCCAGCGAATTCAACCTTACGGGAACTCAGCCTTGCTTTCCAGGCCTTTCATGCACGTTCCTCCGCGGCACGGATCAGACAGCCGGCGAGTTCAACAGCGAAGGAACTCAGCCGCCTGGTAGCCTTTTTGTTCGTCACGGCCCGACGCGTATCGGTGCAGAACCTGAGTGAGCGAGTTCAACAGTGAAGGAACTCAGCACAACTCAAGGCTCTGCAATGGGACTTGTCATCATTTCCGTCCGTGGGGGAAGCAAACTGTTTTAGTTGGCCATTTTTATCATCATTCCGATGGCACTCGGCGCCTTCCTGCCCGAGGACGAACGCTGAAACACGTCACGGCATCATGACGTTCACCCCACACCAACAAGCCTTGGCGGAACACTGACAAGACGCTTAAGTGACGGTGACGCCGAGAATAGTATGTGTCGCCTTGCACTTTTGTCCACACTCGACGTGACGCCGAACTGTGGACAGATAATTCACGGACGGAACTTTAATGTTTTGTTCTGTAACACAAGTCCAGCAACACCTTGCTTACTCCCTGCTGAGCAATAGGTGACTCTTCGAACTAAGAGAAGGAAGGAAGGAGAAGCAAAAGCTAAAAAAATAGCACAGTGTAAGACGGAAAGACATGCCAGGTGAGGGAAGGTAAAAGGAGAGACGAAAGGACAGGTCAGGTGAGGGAAGGTAAAAGGGGAGACGAAAGGAGGAGGGAGCAAAAAGAGCAGAGTAGCCTCCACCAAATCTCGTCCACTCAACACTACTTATCTATCGTCCGCAGTACAGCTCGTTCCGACCCCTGATTAGCTGTCACCGTAACCTATAGAGTCACGGTACACCTGGTGATTGGGTCTCTATCCGTCTGCAGTCACCCCAACTTTATCGTGATTGGGTGCCGCTGCGGGGATCAGCTAATCACGGACTGGTGCATCGCGCGGTCCAGCTGTTGTTTAGTGTGACAGTTATGTGGCGGCCAGGGGGGAGAGGGAGGGCGGTAGTCTGCTGTGGAGGGTTGGAGTTGGGTTGTGCCTAGCTAGTGGGGTTTCAGGTGGGGGATAGAATGGCGAGTGGGTTTCAGGTTGGGGAGACAAAATAGTTAGGGTGA
Source organism: Eriocheir sinensis (assembly GCF_024679095.1). Classification (NCBI taxonomy): domain Eukaryota; kingdom Metazoa; phylum Arthropoda; class Malacostraca; order Decapoda; family Varunidae; genus Eriocheir; species Eriocheir sinensis. Next base: position 17,347,986 of record NC_066541.1, on the reverse strand, counting down.
TGGTAGGGGAAGGGGGAGTGAGGAGAGGAGGAGGGGTTGGGTGCCAGTTGGGGAGGGCTGAGTTGGGTTTTGCCTAGTGAGTGAGGTTTCAGAGGTGGGGGAGAGAATGGTTAAGAGGGTGGTGTGGGAAAGGATAGGCAGGGAGGGAGTTTGCGAGTGTTTTTTCAGTGGGGAGATAATGGTAAAGGTGGTGGCGGGGGAGGGGGTTAGGGGCTTGCTGGGGAGGGTTTCAAATAGCGGAAAGAATAATTCAGGTGGTGGTTGGGTGAGGGGGAGCAGGGAGGGAAGTTAGGAGCATGCTGGGGAGGATTTCAGATGGGGGAGAGACTGATTAACTTGGTGGCGGTGGTCGCTGTTGAGGCATGAGTGTGTGTGCGTAATAGTCGAAAGGGTTGGTATGGGTGTTTATATAAGGGTGGAGGTTGAGCTTGATTAGGGGGCAGCAAGTGAAGTTTGGATAGGGAGAACGGATGACTGTGGTGGAGGTAATTGAGGTTGAAATGTTATAAGGTGGAGGTAGACAAACATATTGGACCAGTGGAAGAATAGCAGGGAGTTGATAAATGAGGGAGAGTTAAAAAAAAAAAGGATTAAATCGAGTAAAAAAGTTAAAAAAAATAGAGGTCGTACAAATTTTGAGAGGGGGAAATAAAAAAAATGAAAGGGGAAAATTAAAAAATACAAGGGAAACTAAAAAATGATGGATAAGTAAAAAAAATGAGAAGGGGAAAGTAAAGAAAAGAGAAGTAAAATAAAAGTTAAAAAAAAAGAAATCGAAAACTGAAAGGTAAAGTCGAAAGATGAGGGGAAAGTCCAAAGTGAACGAAGTGTCTCTCTCTCTCTCTCTCTCAATTAGCTGCTATTCTCCTGAAGATGTCCACAAAAGCCTCCTTCTGCTATCAAAAGGGAATGGAGAGCGCGCTGGAATAATTTCCTGAGATAGCGAATGAGGAGGAAGAGGAGGAAGTAAAGAGGGAAGAATGATGATGATGATAAGGGTGATGATGGTGGTGGTGGTGATGATGGTGGGGAAGAAGGGAACCATGTGAGGGGAGATCAAGGGAAAGAGAGAAGGAAAGTGTGAATGATGGCAAGAAGTAGTAGTAGTAGTAGTAGTAGTAGTAGTAGTAGTAGTAGTAGTAGTAGTAGTATGAGGGGAGGAGAAGGAAAAAGGAGGAGGAGGAAGAATATAAGGAGGAAGAGGACAAAAGAAATGTAGAATAGTTTTAAATCTTATATTTGTCACACACACACACACACACACACACACACACACACACACACACACACACACACACACACACACACAACTCCCTTCCCCTCCCCCACACACATATATGGCCATTCAAAGCCCTAATCACCTCTACTAATTAACCTGAAGCACCTAATGGCTACCTTCCTCTGCCCGTAACCACCTTCCTCCTTCCACCTATCCTCGGCTACCTTCCCTTTCCCTTTCGTCCCCTATTGACACCTCTTAATCCTCCTCCCTCCCGCAAAAAACAACCACTAAAGCTTGTATTTTAAATGTATCGGCGCCTCAGTTTGTCTGTTTGAAAAGTCTCGTAGAAGTTGCTGGGCTTTTCGTGAACTGTTTTGTGATCCTGGTGATAGTTTTAAACGACTTCTGCGTCATGAACTGTAAAGACTCCCATGAAAACCCGGTTAATCTTCTCACTGGCCTTGAGAAGAAGTTGTAATAGGAACCCGTGTAACTTTATGGCCCTGTGATTAAAAGTAACTTCATCACACACCCTTTAACTTCTCACTCTTCCCTTTGTTATCTCCCTTAAAACAAGAACCATGTAAGAAGAACCTAAATATGCCTGCTTTAATATATTGCCTACCCTTCGTTTCACCCTAAAAAAATCAACCACTGTGATCAAAAGTAACTTCATCACACACTCTTTAATCTCTTGCTCTTCCCCTTGATGTTTCCTTTAAGAACCACGACAAAGAACCTATGTATATATGCCTTTTTTTTAATATACTGCTTTCCTTTTATCAGTGAAGTCCATTTTTATCCCCTTGTTTCCTTTTTCCGCCCCTTCTCTTTCTCTTCCTTCTGCAAATCTCTCCTCCTCTCCCTCATCTCCTACGAAGTCCATTTTTATTCCCTTGTTCCCTTTTCCGCCCCCTCCTCTCTCTCTTCCTTCTGCAAATCTCTCCTTCTCCTCTCCCGCATCTCCTACGAAGTCCATTTTTATTCCCTTGTTCCCTTTTCCGCCCCCTCCTCTCTCTCTCTCTCCATCTCTCCCACACTTCCAGCCTTTCATACACTTCCAAATTTTCTGTTTCTCTTTCGCTTCCATTCTTCCCCTCTTTCAGTCCTGCACTCACTGAATATCTCTCTCTCTCTCTCTCTGTCTCTCTCTTTCCCTCCACCTCTCAATCCCACGCACCTTCCCTCCCTCCCTCTTCTCCCTTCCCTCCCTCCCTCCCTCCCCTCTCTCCCTGCCTCCCCCTCCAGCCAGCATAGACAGCATCGATTCAACATGAAGTTAGCCGATGTTATTCTGAAACGACAAGATTCAATTTGGACTCCAACATTCCTTCTCTTCTCTTCTTCCACTCACATCGCTGCGCCTAACAACGTGACGAGACTCAATCTAATAAAAAGACGTTTAAGTGGCCTGTAAATCACTGCTCTGCCTATTGGTTTTCTTTAACGCTGCAGAGTAAGAGGAGAAAGAGGAGGAGCAGGAGGAAGGGGAAGAGAAGGACGTGAGGGAGAAATCTTTGATGATATGAAAGGATTCGTTATGTCGTTGGGAAAGTTCAGTGTTCAGTGTGATTTGTTTTACCTAGCTGATTGCTTGGAACTAATAGTGGTTCAGGATAAAGGTATTGTCAGACACTTCCACCTCTCACATCACCTATTTCTCAAGGCCGAAATAGAGATCAGCTGGGTTCTAACGTTTTTTTTTTTTTTTTCAGGCTCTTGGTACAGAAGGGTTAAACTACCGGAAGGGTCACAAAACTACCCCAGGAAATGTCCATAACTATTAGGACAACCTTGTCAGATTGTTCCAAAGGCCGAAAAGATCAATCAGGTTCTAATTAATTTTATTTTTAGGTTCATGGTACAGAAGGGTCACATTACCGATAGGGTTATAAAACTATCCCTGGAAATTACCACAACTCTCATAAGAAAGCCTTGTGAAATGTGTGTTCTTGGGAGTCGAAATGTTCAAGAATATGACTTAAAATCTAGCACCTATAGACCTTAACACACACACACACACACACACACACACACACACACACACACACACACACACACACTTTGTATTATAGGGGCACTGTTTAGCCGATTTTTTTCCCATTATTATTTTTTGGCGCCCTTGAGCTGCTTCCTTTACACACACACACACACACACTTCGAGGCCACACAAATCCCCCAAGTGTCCCGGAAATCCTTTTCCCTCCATCACTTGAGCGGCGGCGTTCGTCCCTATTCCTTCACTCCCTCCGCCAGAGCATCAAACTGATCCTTATTGCCCTCTTAAAGCTCCTCTCCTTTACCGCACAATCCCTTAACACATTCCCTCATCTTTCCAAGGCCTCCTTTCCTTATGCCTCAGACTATGCTATACTATATGAGCCTCCCCCTCCGCATCCTATCCACCTCTTCCTCCTCCTCCTCTTCTTCTTTGTTTTTTTCTTCTTAATTTTCTTCATTTTCTTCTTCATTTTCTGAATTTATTGTTAATTTTCTTCTTTATTTTAATCTGTTTATTTCTTTTTTTTTCTCCTCTTCTGCCTTTTTTTTCTTCTCCTCCATTTCTTTCCCCTCCTCTCCTCCTCCTCATCATCATTATCCTCCATCCACTTTTCTTCACTGTCTTCCTTTTCTTCTCCCCCTTCCCTTTTCTTCTTTTCCCCACACTGGTATACGATTATTTTACTCCTCTTCCCCCCCTTCTCCATTTTTTTTTATTTCCTTTTCTCTTCTTCCTTACCTATCCTCCCCTCCCCCCCGCTTCACCCTTTCCGCATCATCAGTTCTGTGTTGTAATCCCTTTCTTCACTCTTCTTCCTCTTCCTCCCTTCACCACCTTCACTCTCTCCCTCCCTCCTCATTCCCTCCCTCTCGTTCCCTTTTTCCACACCATAAATTTGCGTTGATTCCCTTTCCCATACATCTCTCTCTCTCTCTCTGTGTGGAAATAATGATGAAATACCAACCCTTCAGTCCTTCCCTCCCCCCCTTATTTCCCCTTCCACCCCCTTCTGCATCAAACCAATGGGTGGAGCGATGGTTATTAATTCATTCAAATGTATTACACAAAAAATGCATCAAACAAAAGGATGAATTATACCGGGAAATAATACACCTTTTATTCCCCTCCACCTGTGCCAATACGGTCCCGTTTCAAAGAGCCAGCAGCGGTGAGAGAGAGAGAGAGAGAGAGAGAGAGAGAGAGAGAGAGAGAGAGAGAGAGAGAGAGAGAGAGAGAGAGAGAGAGAGAGAGAGAGAGAGAGAGAGAGAGAAGAGGAGAGAAGAGGAGAGGAGAGGAGAGGAGAGGAGAGGAGAGGAGAGGAGAGGAGAGGAGAGGAGAGAAGGGAAGAGAAGAAAAGCGAAGAGAAGAAAAGAAAAAGAGGAGATAAATACAGATAAATAGCCAGATAGATAAAGAAAGCGAATATGTGTGTGTGTGTGTGTGTGTGTGTGTGTGTGTGTGTGTGTGTGTAATTAGTTATGCTCAGCCCACTTTTAAACACCGGATATGCAACATTTTTTCAAAAGGCGTAATAATGAAAAACAAAAACAAAAATAAAAAGCTATCAGGTATTATAGAGAGAAAAAGTAGCATCATAAAAAGCTTACTGGGACCCTTTGACTTAATAATAATCAGGAAGAGGAGGAGGAGGAGGAGGAGGAGGAGGAGGAGGAGATTGGGGAGAATTTCATCGGGGAGGGGCCTGTACTCTTTTAGTCCCTTCTTCTATACCTCCTCCTCCTCCTCCTCTTCCCCCCCCCCCCGGCCCCCCAGCACCACTAATGAAGCAATCCTTGGCCACGAAAATAATGGGCAGGCAGCGAGCGAGGGAACCCTGGGATTAATCTTGAGGCTCACTGGCTGGGAGATTAATTCAAGCTTCTTCCCTCCAGTAGCCCTCCTTACCCTCCCTTACCTCCCTGACCCCAGCATCCCTTCCCTCCACCCTATCCCTTCCATCTGTCTATCTACCCCTCCACCTTTCCTTCTCTCCCTTCCCTTCCCTCCAGCATCCCTCCTTCCCCTCCCTAACCTCCAGCATCCCTTCCCTCCACCCCTTCTCTTCCATCTACTAAGTCTATCTACACTTCAACACCTCCATTCTTTGTTGGTTTACACGATGAGGTGCTGGCTGTCATGTGTTTGAAGATACCCTAGATTTAACCTAACCTAACCTTATAAAACCCCAAACAGTTACTATAAGCCTTGGCTCAGAAAATTCATATATGCTTCCTTACTAATGAGACTTTCTATACAACAAAGGAGGTCATTCTTTGTTGATTTATACCATAAGGAGCTGCCTATCAGGTGTTTGATAACCTAACCTAATAAAACCCCAAACAATTACTATAGGATATCATGTGTTTGAAAGGTCGTTAAGCCTAACCTAACTATTGAAAGTACAATTTTTGTTGCTTAAAACTTTTTAAATTAATATTTATATTAACCAAAATTGGATTGTATATTAATACAAATGCACTTGTGTGAAAAAAAAAAATCCGAAAATTCACAAAAGTACCGGGCCCTGAAAATTCCCCGAAACCTTCCTTAGAAAGTCTATTTTTCCGGAAACTTTCCCACCCTTTGTAACCTTACATTTTCCACATGCGCTGTTCCTTTCCCTTCACCCTCTCTTCCCTTCCCTATCCACCGTTTCTCCACCCTTGTTCTTATTCCCTCCTCCTTCCCTCCTCCCTTTCCCCTTTCTTCTTTCTCTCCTCCCTCAAAACAACTACCCTTTCATCTTCTCCCCTGCCTTCTCCTTCCTTCCGCTGCCATGAAAACTTCCCTTTCTCTCCGTCTTTCTCTTTTCTTTCTCACTCCAGACTCCCTTCGAGGCCTTCTTCATAGACTCCTTCAGCGCCGCGGCCAAGATCAAAGAGCCTCACCAGCTTTGCAATTAGAGTGAAAGGATACCGAGGGATACTGAAGGATTCTGAACCAGGAGCCGGGTGAGGAATGGTAAGGCAGGAAGGAAGGGGGGGGGGTGAGGAGGAGGGAGGCATGGAGGGGCTCATCAGGGAGGCATCTATCAATTACCTAAACCAACAGTTCCCAATGTGACAATCCAAAAATCCCTCAAAGTCAGAGTATTTTCCTTTAAAGTTTGGCCGCAGTTTTCCTTCCCCGGTGAGTAAAGTGTCTGCCGGGGAAGGTGCTGCCCGTGGCCCAGAGGGGGAAACGTGGCAGCATGGAAGGCCAGGCAAATAAGTGTTGGTTTATAACAAGACTGCCTGCTCTGGGAATTTAATCAGTTAGTCAGCCACATCATTTACCTGCAGTACAGATTACACCATTCACTGCAGGTGCGTGTGGGAACGTTCATCCAATTCTGGTTGCAAGAAAGTAATGTTATGCTATTTTTGTTAGTTTTTCATTTGCATCTTTTGCAGTATGGCTGTTTCACTCACTGGTTGACCTAGTGAAAAAAAAAAAACATGCTAAATTTTGGTGCTGTTATTTCTAATACTCGAGTTAGTCTGGACCTCAAAAACTTGGAGTGCTTAATGAAAGCTAACTTATTCAGGTACTTTAAAACCACTATCAAATTTCCCCATAGGTATCTCTTGTACAGCATTATTTACAGATTTACATAGATGTTAAGATATTAAAAAAATACCAGTAGCTTTGGAGTTAATTCAGTACTTTAGCATATATTAAATTTTTCATTGTAGATCGAACTTTTACTGATCAGATCTTTGCAAGCTTCAGCCCTCCTTGCCAACCAGCGCCAAAGTATTAAAATGCACAAAACTAAATAAACAGCTTAGAGCGAAGTAATGCAACTCACCAATTTACTGTTGCGTGAATGCTACACTCCTGCCAACTAATTTAGAGGCAATAATAAAACTGAACTAAATATTGCCTTCGCACTCACTGAAATTCACTTATAAAAGCGGAGCGCAAATATGGTAGGAATATAATATCAATTCCAGAGTTATTTTTAAAGGTCATTTTCCTGTTACTAATAATGACTTGATATATCACTGGTATAGGGAAGGAGGAGGAGGAGGAGGAGGAGGAGGAAGGGTAGGCAGGAAAGGTTTGGATGGGAAGGGGGGGGGGGGGGGGAGTAGGAAGGGAAGAAAGCAATGGTGAGGATGGTTAGGAGATAGATATAGATGGGTTAGAGAGGATGGGAATAGGATTGCGTGAATGGCTTGTGGAGGGTGAGAATGGATTGAAAAGGAAATGAAGAAGATAGGATAGAGCGGACGAGTTGCTACGAAAGTGTGGGAGAGTTGGAGTGAATATAGATGGGTTGAGGATTGCGTGAATGGCTTGGGGGGAGAAGATGTGGATGCATGTGAGGAGGTAGTGGAGAGAGAGGGGAGGAAAGGGAGGGGAGGAAGAAGGCAGCAGTAGCGAGGATAAAGCAGGCAGTAACATATGAGAAACATTACCGTGAAAGAAACCGTGAGATGCATTAGGGGCGAAGAGAGAGAGAGAGAGAGAGAGAGAGAGAGAGAGAGAGAGAGAGAGAGAGAGAGAGAGAGAGAGAGAGAGAGAGAGAGAGAGAGAGAGAGAGAGAGAGAGAGAGAGAGAGAGAGAGAGAGAGAGAGAGAGAGAGAGAGAGAGAGAGAGAGAGAGAGAGAGAGAGAGAGAGAGAGAGAGAGAGAGAGAGAGAGAGAGAGAGAGAGAGAGAGAGAGAGAGAGAGAGAGAGAGAGAGAGAGAGAGAGAGAGAGAGAGAGAGAGAGAGAGAGAGAGAGAGAGAGAGAGAGAGAGAGAGAGAGAGAGGAGAGAGAGAGAGAGAGAGAGAGACCAGGAACCCGTGGGAGGCAGTACG
>NC_066541.1:17322475-17337475 GCF_024679095.1 Eriocheir sinensis | reverse complement strand
GCCAAGGCAATGAGACTTCCCGGCCGTCTGCCACTCCTTCCTCTGCCAGAATCCTCCGGAGGGCCGTTCTTCCAAATCACTGTTAATGGAGGTCGTCAGGACGTCAATACCACCCCCAATTTGAGTCATGACCGTCCATTTACCCGCCTAAAACACCCATTTCCAGGCAGTGCCCCCTTACCCCTTCCCTCGCTTCCCCTTTCCCCCTGTCTAATCCCGCCCTCAGTCTCTTGCCTTCCTGCCCTAATCCATCCTCTCTTGCCCTCGTCCTCCCTTTCCCATATCCCTTTGTCTTGCCCTCCCTCACCCTCCCATTCTTATAGGGTCGTGGAGGTGAATGAGCGGAAGATAAAGCGGTGGTGGTGGAGGTGGTAGTGATGGTAGTGGTGGTGGTGGTGGTGGGGGTAGAAATGGTGATGGTTTTGGTGGTAGTGGCGGTGGTGGTGGTGATTGTGGTAATGGTAGCTGTTGTCGTAATAGTAATGGTTGTAGTGGTAGAGGTTGTAGAAGTAGTAGCAGAAGCAGTAGTAGTAGTAGTAGTAGTAGTAATAGGAGGAGGAGTTAGGTATTATTATTATTATTATTATTATTATTATTATTATTATTATTATTATTATCATTACTATTATTGTCATTACTATTATTATTTTTTATTATTATTATTATTTGTAGTAGTAGTAGTGGTAGTAGTAATAGGAATGGTAATAGTGGTGTTGGTAGTAGTAGTTGTAGTAGTAGTAATAGTTATGGAAGTGGTAATATTTATGTTTTCTGAGGCAATAAATCTCCATGCCACCAGACCCACCCAGAGACAGACCAGTCCTTACCTGTGTGTTCATTAGTGTGTATATGTATCCATCTATCTATCTCTACCTTTCCAAAAAATATTTCCGCTCCCTTCATAATTATTCTCACTGTGATATTAGAAAGCAGAGAAAGAAATCTAAAGGAAAAAAAAAAAACATAACCATCAAATGTATATGTCCATTACCAAAGAGAGAGAGAGAGAGAGAGAGAGAGAGAGAGAGAGTTGGAATCGTTACACGCCGCACAACTCCTATAATTGCACATCAAAGGTATGGTGAAGCAATTCGGGCAAAGTGAGGCTACGTGAAGGTCTGGGAGGAGGAGGAGGAGGAAGAGGAGAGGGAGGAAGTGAGGTAGTAGAAGAAGGAGGAGAAGAAGAAGAAATAGAAGAAGAAGAAAAAGAAGAAGAAGAAGAAGTAGTGAGGGTAGTGATGGCATAGTAGAAGCAGAAGTAGTAGTAGTAGTAGTAGTAGTAGTAGTAGTAGTAGTAGTAGTAGTAGTAGTAGTAGTAGTAGCAGTAGTAGTAGTAGTAGTAGTAGCAGTAGTAGCAGTGGCAGTAGGAGAGCATGACAATTAAAGCAATAAAGTCCAGGTTACTAATAAGGGGCAGAAATTGAAGGGGTCCAGTATAAATAACAACAGATAATGCTACACAGAGAAAACAATAATTACACCAACAATTACATAAAGAAGAGAAAACCGAAGGCATCAAAAAGTACTCAGACATTATCATTACCAACTTTCACTATCTTACTAGTTTATTAAACATTTCTTCACCCAAGTACACATATTTGACATGGCTTTCGTAGAGTTGTGGGGAGTATATCCAGGGGCAGTTTTTATGACCCTGGTGCTAGTATGACCCTTCCTCTGTACCATGGACCTAAGAAACATATTTGACAAGGCTTTCGCAGGAGTTTTGGGGATTTCCAGGGGTAGTTTTATGACCCTGGTAGTAGAGTGACTCTTCTTCTGTACCATGAACCTAAAATACTACCCATTAGACCCGACTGATTTCCTTTTTGGTCTTCAGAAATACCTGATGTGAGAGCCGAAAGCGTCCAGCAATACCGACCTTATATTCCAAGTAATTCTGCTTCTGCGTATTCAGTGTAAAATTATTATGAAAAATGCGTATAATTATCTTCTTTGGGTCTAATTAAGTTAACAAAGCCATAATGAGGAGGCGAACAGAGCCCACATGGTGTTAATGCGGGCAGAGAGAGAGAGAGAGAGAATTGCGTGTGTGTGTGTGTGTGTGTGTGTGTGTGTGTTAACTAGCCACTTTAGGGGAGCAAACGAGGACAGGGAGAGTGTTGGTGGCCATTTGTGTTGTGTATTCAGGAAACACAAGATTCCTGACACGCCGGCAACACAACAGACTTTCACCTCATGACCTAATCTGAATTAACACAAAAAAATAACCTGTTGATAACTCTTAATGATAACATTCATTCACACGTTATTTTTCAGCTCAGGTCAATGTTTTCTGGTCTAGCTGTCTATTCAAGAGCAAATACTATCATAATTAATATTAGTAGATATTGCATTGACAACTTACAACTACTTTTTCCCTTAATGATAATGCTACTGATTAAACTCATTCACTGGTTCTAAAAGCAGCTTCGTAATGCATTAATTCTTCAGTGGAGGCGTAAAAGTTATTAAAATGATAAAAGTATAATATTGTATAATTTTCAACTCAAATGAAACTTGATACAACATTCCTTTCTCTTAGTAGCTTCTCGGCTATTAAAACAAACACATTAATTTTCATTCCAGGTGTTTTGTAATTTGTATTCTAAGTTGTATTTGTGATTTATGACAATTGTTATTCCTCATCCCTGAAATACAGCTTAGTACATTCTTTACCTCATCCCTGAAATACATTTTAGTCCAGTCTTTCATTGCAGGTTATTTACAGGTTCTAAAAATAGCTCCCTGATGACAGCCGTTCCTGGAAAGGGAGGGAAAGGGGGCGAGGGGAGGAGGAGGAGGCGGCGGAATTAGCAGGATAACTGTAATGAGTATGTGGGAGGAATATTAGTGAGGTAAATCAGAGGTGATTGCAGAGGCCACAGCACTCAGGTAGCCAAGACAGGACCTCACGACCCTCATTCTCTGACCCCTCGTTAGTCTCGCCCACGCCTTCCTCATTACCTCCTCTTCCCTTCCCTTCCCCTCAATGGCCTGCCCCTCAACCTGTCCCTCACCTGGCTGCTGCTTTCCTCCACAACCTTTCCTACTGACAACTCAATTTAACTTCTCAAACTCGTTGTTGTAATATTTTTTAGCCCCTAATAGCCTAAAAACTTCATAGTTTTTTTTCTGTATCGTTAAATCTTCATAATTTTCTTTCTATTTCGTTAAAACTTCATCATTTGATTTCTATTCCGTTAAAATTTCATTTCTATATCGTTAAAACTTCCATAATTTCCTTTCTATTTTGTTAAAACTTTATCATTTCTTTACCATTTCGTTTCGTCACAATCTCAGCATTAACATTTTCCTGCAACCTCTCCTCTATCCCTTTAGTACTTTATCTTCTCGTGCTCTTCGTCTCTTAAACTTCCCTCCCTCTCCCTCTGTCAATTTCTTTAGCTGTTCCAAACTCTCTCCGTCTCTTTCTCTCACACTTCCCTCTTTCAAGCTGCTCTTTCACTCGATGTAACCTCTCCCATACTTTCTATTCCCTCCTCTCTTCCAGTACTTCTAAACCTTCTCTTTCTCTCCCCCTCTTCCTAGCTCTTCTCTCTACAGCAATTCGCTTCATATCCTCTCCCTTCCTTCCTTTTCGCTCCTCTCTTACAGTACTTCTCCCAAACCCTCTCTCTCTCCCCCTTTCCCTTGCTCTTCTCTTTACAGCAATTCACTTCATGGCCTCTCCTTTCCTTCCTTTTCCCTTCTCTTGTCCAGTACTTCTCCCAAATCTACTCTTGTGCCACATACACCCATTTTCCTAACACTCAGCACTTCCTTCTTTTCCCTTCCTCTCACTTCGCAACCTCCTGCATCACCTCACCTCACTCCAGCCTGTCCTTAAGAAGACATTTTCCTTTCTTTCACCTCCATCCCAAAAGCCCTCCTGCCTTCCTTCCTTCTTTCCTCTCACTTTTCATTCTTTAACGCACCATTCCATCCTTCATACCTTCTTCTGACCTTTCCACTTACTGCCAGAACACTATGGCTTCCTATAACTATCCTATCTTACCTTACCCCCCCATCTGTAAAGTGTCTTACATACCTGGCTTTACATACACCTTACAGCACTTTCCCATACCTATAGTCTCTCGCATACACCTGGCTTCACACCTATTGCGGGCTACTATACCTGTCCACACATACAGAGTTGCCCCCTACCTTACCTTACCGCCCTCAGTGAAGTGTCATCCCATACCTAACATAACATACCACACAGCACTTTCCCATACCTATAGTGTCTCGCATACACCTGTCTTCACACCTACTGAGAGCTACCATACCATACCTGCCTCAATGCCTACCCAGATATACGCACCTGCAACACCAGCCTTCATCACTGAAATGGTGCCACAAAAACCAGGGCTCTCGCAATATAATAACACAAGGGATTACCCCCCCCCCTCCCCCTCGCCCTCTCCGCTTGCCTCACTTCCTCCATTGTCCCTGCCCCAGCCTTCCTCCCCTTCCTCTTTTTTAACCTTCCTCTTGCTTCGCTTCCTCCTTCATCTCTGCCTATTCCTACCTACCCCTACTTTCCTCTCACTTTCCTTCCCATATCTTCCCCTTCTTTCCTCATCTCTACCTACCCCTGCCTTTCCCTACCTCTTCCTCACTTTCCCTTCCCTATCTTCCCTTTCCTTTACTCATCCATCTGTCCCTTCTCATCCTCTTCCCCCTCCTTGACTACACATTTCCATAACTGTTTTTTGAGTTTCCCTGTATCCTGATTATTGATTTTTCTTACAACAGAGGTCTGGAACTGTGGATGCAGAACCCAAGTAGCCTCCCTCCCCATGCTGCCGCCGTCACTCGCCGATATTCCAATTCGGTAAGTAATGATTTGTTATAATTAATCTTTCTTAAATGTATGAATGGTACCATTGCTTCGAAATTTAAAGTTATAAGTGTTTGAGGTCTTTACTTATAAGCTTGGCGATGTTTCTTTGTGTGTGACCAGAGACATACTGCAGAAACGTAACCTGTTTATAATAACATTGGGCGGAAAGAAATGAAAAAAAAAAAAATGGAATTGGGTAGACATGTGTAGGAGAGGAAGAGAGAGGGAGGGAAAGAGGTGTAAGGGGTTAAAGGGCATGAACTGACGTAGGTTGTGATGCTGAGAAATTAATGGGTTCACATAGTAATCATAACAAGAACACCATTTACCAGGCATATGTCTCCGGTCTGCCTCCCTTACCGTAAAAGAAAACAGCCAAAGACCAATGTAAAAATATACCTAAAGGGGAGCAGGACAAAAAAAGAAGGAACCGTGTGGAGAACAGAAAAGAAATTATTCAGGAGACAGCCTTGTGGGGGTCGAGGGAGGCTGGGGGCGGAGGCTCAGGGGGGGAGGCGGGGAGGAACGGTGAAGGTGCAAGCAGGTTTGTTGTTCCACCTAGAGGGAGCGAAGTGTTGGTCTGGTGTGTGGGTGGATGGAGGCTGGCGGAGGAAACAGTAACACTACGTACGTACAAGAACAAAGGATGGGAGGGAAAGGAAACAAGAACTAAAGCTGGGAGGAGGCGAGGAGGAGCGGTAAAGGTGCAAGTAGGTTGTTTGTTCCATCTGGAGGCGAGTAAAGTGTTGGTCTATGGTGTAGGTGGCTGGAGGCTGGCAGAGGGAACAATGGCATTACTTACATACAAGAACAAAGGATAGGAGAGAGGGAAGGGGTGGAAAAGTTGATTTTTTTAGAGAGAGAGAAAAGTAAAGGTCTCTAGTGTGGTGGCTGGAGGCTAGCTAAATGAATAGTAACTGATGGGTACCTACAATAATAAGGAGGAGGAGAGAGGAGGGGGTGGTCACTTTGAATGTAGAATATTTCATTTTTCCATCCAAACATATTCTCATCTATTCCTCCACCCTCCTCCCCTTACCTCACCTATCCCTACCTACCCATTCCTCTACCCTTCCTACGCCCTCATCCACCCTACCCATACCACTCCACTAACCTACCTATCCTTCCACCAACCTAACCTTTCCTCACGTATCCTTACCTATCCCTCTACCAACCTACCCTATCCCCAGGTATCCCTTCCTATCCCTCCACCCACTTCCCCTTTCCCCACCTATTCATACCCATTCCTCTGCCCTTCCTACGCCCTCATCCACCCTACCCATACCACTAACCTAACTATCCCTCCACCTACCTCCCAATCCCACCTATTCCTACCTATCATATACCCAACCTCCCCTTTCTTCGCCTATCCCTACCTACCTTTCCCATGACCTCACCTGCCCTACCCACGCTACCAGCCCCCGCTCTACCCACGCCCACTCACCTAATTCAGCAGGACTCATCCCTGCTGATGAACTGCCTGAGCTGATTATACATAATTTTCATCACTTTGCAGGAGTTATGCGTAATTCGCTTTAGGACGCAATTTTTCGCCAACGTCTAAATAATCGCGTTTCACATATATATCCTCGTGCTATCCCCGTCAAGCTCGCCCTAGAAAAAAAGGAAAAATAACACAGAAAGAGAAATAAGGGAGTCACGTGTAAGCTTATAAGTAGCTGTGGAATATCAAAAAGACAAATACGGAATAAAGAAATATGCTGGGCCAGATATAAACTTACGAATTGAAGGAAAAAAAAACACGAAAGGAAATTATAGGAAAAGAAGTAAACGCAGTGTCAGGTTTAGAATAATGAGTAGTTTTAAAAATAGAGAAAATGAGAAAAAAAGTTCAGCAGTTGCTAAAACAGAAAAAAATTATAAAAAATAAAATAAAACAAGAATGAGAAAAAAAAGGTAAAAGTGTGGAGTCAGTTTACGAGTAGTTGGTGCCGGTAATTGTGAGTTCCCAGGTAAGAGCCAGGTAAGGAAGTCGAGGCAGCGAGTGTGGGAAAATGATGCAGCTTGAAGGCGCACTGCGTCCTCCCACGTGGCTCAGGCTAATTTGGGTGAAAATGAGCTAAATTGTCTACTTCTGTTTTTCATTCATTTTTTTAGTATTTTAAGTACAGAATGGTAATGAGTGCGTGTGCGTGCGTATGTGTACGTGTACGTGTGTGTGTGTGTGTGTGTGTGTGTGTGTGTGTGTGTGTGTGTGTGTGTGTGTGTAGGTGTTGACCAAAGCATTCTACCTTTTGAATATTCATTGATACTTTAGATAAACGCTCGTTGAAACACACACACACACACACACACACACACACACACACACACACACACACACACACACATACGCACGCACGCACGCACGCACGCACGCACGCACGCGCACACACACGCGCACACACACGCGCACGCACACACACACACACCAAGTCATTAAACGCACCACACAAAACAAGGAAGAAAAATCATAAAACCGATTACAGTTTCCCGGTCATTAATCTGCAATCGGTCAATAAAAAAAAGTGAACAAAAATCATCCGACCACTGACTGACTCTCGCCACCACCACCACACCAGGCCGGGCGGCACGCGAGCCCTATATTGGGGGTTTCCCGAACACAAAGACAAACAGATCAAATTATCGATCATTAGTTCAGACTCACCGGAATGAAAAAAAAAATCCTTATGCAATCGGTCGCAGTAGTAGTATAGGACCTGTGTGTGTGTGTGTGTGTGTGTGTGTGTGTGTCTAAGAATGAGAGAAAGGAAGTTAAAGATAATGACAAAGAGAAAATAATGTAACGGAGACGAGGAAGCGCAAGAGGAAGAGAAGGAATGTGAGTGGCAGGAGGAGGAGGAGGAGGAGGAGGAGGACGAGGATAATGAGGAAGAGAAAATGGTGTAGACTCTGTAGAGGTAAAGGGAGAATTGTGTTGTGGAAATGTAGTCTCTCTCTCTCTCTCTCTCCCAAGGGGTAACCAACCTGTGTACCTTTTATTTTATTCCTCGAGACAAAAATATAAAAAGGACAAGACTGCGGAAGACGGGTCTGTACGGCAGCCCTAAAACTCGACCCTCTTTCTTTTCTCTCCATAGTCCTCCTCCTCCTCCTCCTCCTCCTACTGGCAGTGTCTCTGCCCACTAGCATCCAACACCCTTACATATGAAAAGATGTTCAGATTTATTTTTACCTTTATGTTTACTTAACTCTTTTACTTAACTTTTTTACTTCACTTTTTTATTTTTACTTTGCATAATGTTCCCCGCATATACCGTTGCGTTTACATAACCTTTACTTTACTGTACTAAGATGAAGACAAAGAGTAAATAAACAAGGAGACAAAAATAAAAATGGTATATAAATGGCCTTTCTTTCTGGCCTAACGAATTGTTTTATTCCTTATTTATTTATTTTTTTTATTCCACAGCTCCTTATAAGCTCATGCGTGACTCCCTTACTTCTACGTCTGTGCCTTTTCTTCTAGGGCGGGAGCGTTAGGAATACGACGAGGATATATATGTGAAACGCGATTATTTAGACGTTGACGAAAAATTGCGTCCTAAAGCGAATTACACATAACTTCTGCAAATTGATGAAAATTGTGTATAATCAGCCCAGGCAGTTCATCAGCAGGGATGAGTCCTGCTGAATTAGGTGAGGGGGACGGGGCTGAGGGGAGGGAATGGGAAGGGTGGGGAGGGATAGGTAGGGATAGATGGGAAATGGGAGATAGGTGGCATAGGAAGGGTAGATAGGGATAGATGGGGGAAAAGGTGTATGGGGGGATAGATAGGGAAAAAGGAGGTGGGTGGAGGGGTAGGTGGGTAATTGGTGTGGGTGGGGCAGGTGATGGCATAGGAAGGGTATAGGAATAGGTAGGGATAGGTGGGGAAACGGGAGGTGGGTGGAGGGATGGGTAGTAATAGGTCTGGAATGAAGGGTAGCGTATGAGATTAAGGGGGAGGTCGTTTAATAAGGGCAGCTTTGGTAGGACAGGTGAGGGGACAGAAAAAGATAGAGGGATGGGTAGAAATAAGTTGGGAAAGGGGAGGTGGGTGGAGGGATAGGTAGGTTAGCGGTGTGGGTTGGGAAGATGAGGACATAGGAAAGATAGAGGCTTGTGTGTAGGTATGTAATGGAATGGAATGGATTTTTTTCGCCTCCACACTCACCGCAACCGCACCACACACAAGGCAAACACTTTACCCTCATCTGTATGGAAAAGAGAAGCAGCTACATTCAACTTCAACACCCCTTCCTTATCCCTTGTATCTTGTTCTTGAAGGTACGTAATGTTATTGTTCCTTCTGCTAGCCTCCAGCCACTACATCCAAGAACTTTAATATTTCTAAATAAAATTAAAAAAAGAAAATACGGTCGACTTCACCCCCTCCCGCTCCCTCCCATCCTTTGTCCTTGTGGATATGTAATGTTGCTCCCTCTCCCAGCCTCTATCCACCCACACACCAGACCAACACTTTACTCCCTCTAGGTGGAACAACAAACCCACTTGCACCTTCACCGTTCCTCCCCGCCTCCCCCCTGAGCCTCCTCCCCCCAGCCTGCCCTCGCCACCCCCACAAGGCTGTCTCCTGAATAATTTCTTTTCTGTTCTCCACACGGTTCTCTCTTTTTGTCCTGCTCCCCTTTAGGCATATTTTTACACTGGTCTTTGTCTATTTTTTTTAAAGGTTAGGGAGGCGGACCAGAAACACATCCCATAGTAAATGATATTCTTATAAGTGTGGAGTATGCATCTCATGTGTGGGGGGGGCTCCACTCACACAGCTCTTCTGGACAGAGTGGAGGCTAAGGCTCTTCGTCTCATCAGCTCTCCTCCTCATACTGATAGTCTTCTACCTCTTAAATTCCGCCGCAATGTTGCCTCTCTTTCTATCTTCTATCGATATTTCCACGCTGACTGCTCTTCTGAACTTGCTAACTGCATGCCTCCCCCCCTCCCGCGGCCCCGCTGCACTCGACTTTCTACTCATGCTCATCCCTAAACTGTCCAAACCCCTTATGCAAGAGTTAACCAGCATCTTCACTCTTTCATCCCTCAAGCTGGTAAACTCTGGAACAATCTTCCTTCATCTGTATTTCCTCCTGCCTATGATTTGAACTCTTTCAAGAGGAGGGTATCAGGACACCTCTCCTCCCGTATTTGATCTTCCTTTCGGCCACCTCTTTTGTTTCTTTTTTAGGAGCAGCGAGTAGCGGGCTTTTTTTTTATTATTGTTTTCTTTTTTTGTGTGCCCTTGAGCTGCCTCCTTTGTTGTAAAAAAAAAAAAATTAGTAAATGAAGCCAAAAACAGATTGCCATCATTAATCACTATTATTCGACAACTTAATGAGATGAAGCTGTCTATATTACTCTTTTTCTTCCATTTGAGTCCAGGAAACACTATATCATCTTAGAAGTACTGTTATACATTTCTTTCTAGTTAAATGTTGCCAACCTGTACTTTTTCATACCTTACAACCCTCGTTATTTTTCTTACTTCTTCTTTTCCTTTCTTCTTTCTTCCTTTTACTTCTTCTTTCTCACTTTCTTTCCTAACCCATACTTTTTCATACCATAAGACCATCGATTTTTCCCTATTTCTACATTACCTCAACTCTAAATATATTCCTCCAGTGATCCCTTTACTTTCCCAGCATCACGGCCTACGTCAGTTCATGCCCTTTAACCCCTTACACATCAGTCCCTCCCTCGCTCTCTCCTTCCTAACCTCCTCCCACTTCCCCGTACACCTAACCCATTACTCTCCCAGCATCACAACCTATGGCAGTTTTTCCCTATATTCCCATACCTTTTCCCTCCCTCTTTCCCTCTCCCTCTCTCTTCCCTTCATTCCGCCTTCCTTCTTCAATGATATATGTGCAACCTATGTAAATCCTTCCCTCTAACCCTTTACTTCTCTCCCTCCCTCCCTCCCTTTTCTTCCCTCCTTACCTGCCTCTCTTCCACCTCCCTTCCTCCTCCTCCACCCCTCTTCCAGCGCCTCCCCTATACTCGCAAAAACTAATCCCGTCACCGACGCTGCCACTATATTGGACTTTTGGCGTCCCACTCGGAATATATACGAAGACATCAAAGAAAAATCAATAATCAGGGTACAGGGAGACTCGATAATCTGTTATGGAAATGTGTAGTCAAGGAGGGAGAAGAGGAGGAGGAAGAGAGGGAGCGAAAGATGGAGGAGTGGAGGAAAGGAAGGATATGGAGGGAGGGAAAGGCAGATGGCAGACGGAGGAAGTAATGGAGGAGGAGGAGGAGGCTGGGGCAGAAAAGGAGGGGGAAGGGACAAGAGATTAAATTCTGCTGTCTAGAATCTGTGAACACGAGAATATTGAAGTTTTATAAAAATAGAATTTCCATACGACTTGAATGTATGAATATATACATTTTGTGAAACAGAAGAAATTAAATGGTCGTCCTGTAGCGAAAGTAGAAAATTGAATCTCTCGTGAAATAGAGAGCAAAACATCAAAATATATATACCTAAATCCTGGCTTAATATTGAGGCATAAAGTAATTGTATATTTTCTTTCCTTCGGTCCATTTCGTTCAATATATTTCGTTACGGTGTGCAAAATCCTCGAATATTTTTTCATTAATTCCAACAAAAGCTTCTCCATCAAGAGTATTGCAATCCACAACCCCCAAAATGAAAATGCACGAAATATGTTCACAGAATCGGGGAAGGAAAAAAAATACATGAAAACTCCAAATGAAAAAAGGAATGCAAGGAAAGCATTACAAGATTTAAGGAAACCTGCCGAAAGTGATTCAGTAATAATAAAATTGAGCTGTAAAAAAAAAAAATTGTGATTACCAGGGGAAAAATATGAAAAGAATAAACAAGTGTAAGGAAATTAATTTAAGTTATGTATGCAAAGAAACAGAAGAATTTAGTGCTTGAAAGAAAAATTGAAAAAAAGATTAAAGATGGATATACTGTTGATGTGGGACGAATAGAGGAGTGTGTAGGAAAACAAGAAATGAGAATGGAAGCTTAGTGAAGGAAAAAAGACCGAGGAAAAGGGGAATGAATTATGATAAAAGAAAAATTAAACAGAAGCACGAATGAACAAACAGATGAAAACAGACCGTAGAAAAGGAGGTCCATACACAACAGCAACCCCAATTAACTTAGGATAATAATAATAGTGATAGGGAAAGCAAAGAAAAAAAGGAGAAAATAGTCTGAACAACAAAACACAAACGAGGTAATAAAAAACGAAGTAAATCCCACAAAATCCAGCTGTCTGGCTCAACACACCTGTCCACTGCCCACCTGGGAACACACACACACACACACACACACACACACACACACACACACACACACACATACACAGGAGCAATGATCAAAGCTATGGAACCCACACACACACATAAAAACAGCACCTCAGAAGCGGCCAGCCAGCCATCACCACGTCGAAAGCACTCGGGAGGAAACAAACATTCAGGATAGCAAGAGAGAAAGAAAGAAGGGAGATGGAAGGGAGGAAAGAAGCAGGAGGAGGAGTTTGTTCATCCGTGTGACATCAAAAGGATATGAATTTACGTTACGTTGATAAAAGAAAGTCTATAAATAAGTGTCGAACGTCTTTGATTTGTCGCTAAAAATTCCTTATTAGATCTAGACTTTTAAGCATGAAACCTCTTCCTTACGTCCTTAATCTTGCCTCTCCTCCTCCTCCTCTTCCCCCTCCTCCGCCTTTTGCTCCCGTTATTTTCACTTTCTCTCGTCCATCCATCTCGTTCCATTTGGCAATTTCTCTCTCTTTGATTCCCTTCTCGTTCTTCATGCGCCCTCCTTCCCATCTCTTTCTTGTGTCCCGTTTGTTGCATTTTCTGCCATCTATTCATTTACTTCCCCTTGCGTTCCCGCCTTCGTTTGTTCTCCTCTCCTCTCCTCTCCTCTCCTCTCTACGCATCATCTTTATCATTCCTTCCCTTGCTTTGTCATGTCTAGCTTTTGGCCACATCGCTTTTCACTAATATTCCTTCCTTCCTTCCTTTCTTCCTTCTCATAGTCTCCCAATTATATATCATTATTGTGAATCATCCCCTTCACTTTATGTGTGTGTGTGTGTGTGTGTGTGTGTGTGTGTGTGTGTGTGTGTGTGTGTGTGTGTGTGTGTAGTTTGCAACGACAATCAACACTCAAAGAAATAAACTGAAAAACACACATACCACAAAATAATTAATTAGTTGATGTTAATTAGTACAACTGTAATATATATATATATATATATATATATATATATATATATATATATATATATATATATATATATATATATATATATATATATATATATATATAATATAGAGAGAGAGAGAGAGAGAGAGAGAGAGAGAGAGAGAGAGAGAGAGAGAGAGAGAGAGAGAGAGAGAGAGAGAGAGAGAGAGAGAGAGAGAGAGAGAGAGAGAGAAGAACTGACAGACAGACAGGCGGGCGGACTGACGTTAGAGGAAGCGGGCGGAAGGACTAACAAAACAAGACTAGGACCTTAAATTCTGTAACTTCCTGCCAGCGTGGAGGAAGGAAGCAGGAAGCATACTAATGACGGGCCGTGTTTGTTTCCCTGAGCCGCAGCCATGACGAGGAGGACGGTGGTGGTGATGATGATGATAATAAAGTGTAATAGTCGTGGTGGTGACGGTGGTGATGATAGACAAGCAAGGAAAACAAATAGGGGAGGCGGCGGCTGAGTCGTTAGCGCGCGGCCACCGCCGCCACGAGGACGGGGGTTCGCGTCCCGTCCGCCGCCACAAGTGGGATTTTTCAGTCACCGCCAAGTGGCCTATGACGATCCACATGCTGTCCAGAAGACCACCTTTCAACCCGGACTCTAGATTCTCTCTCTAAAAGAGAGGATCAGTGATGAGCATGAGCATGAGCCAACCAAGATGGCGCCACTATAAATACTTCCCTGCGCCATAACGGGCAAGGACCGGTCATCAATCCCCACCAAGAAAGCCTACCAGCGCCATAGGCAGTAACATGAAAATAAAAATAAAACAGCTCTCGCAACAAGCAGAATTTAGTTTTCATTCTTTTGTCCCATAAAAAGTATAAAAAAAAAAAAAAGTAGGATATTATTACACGAAAAGGAAAAGTTAACAAAAGTTAGAAAAAAATAGTGGTGGTGACGGTGGCAAGAAAAATAAGAAAATCATCCCTCACATCGAGCAGAATAATTTAGTTTTCATTCTTTGGTCCTATAAAAAGCTAGAAACAGGATATTATCACACGTAAAGGAGAAAAGTTAACAATAGGTAGAAGAAAAGAAAAGAAAAAGTAACCTGGAATACGAAAACAAGAAGGCAAGAGACGAGACGAGAGGCTGCCGCTCAAGAGAGAGAAAAAACAAACTTTAGCTCCAAATGGGAAGAAAATAAAAAGTTAATACACTAAAAAAGCACGAAATCAAACTTATAGAGAAAGAATCATATGATAAAAAAGAGGCTGCAAGGAGACTGAAGAAGAAGGAGGAGGAGGAGGAGGAGGCAGGTGATGGATGAGAATGGGAGACTTGGTAACTTGCCTTGTTTCCCTTCCCTCCTCCTCCACCTCCTCCTTCCCTTGAGAAATGAATGGAGACAGCGAGGGAGGTAAAGAGGAGGAGGAGGAGGAGGAGGAGGAGGATGGATGGGAGCAAGAATGGGTGATGGGTGAGAGTAATGAAGTGGAAAGGAAGAGGAATAGGAGATAAGGGAAAAAAAGGAGGAAATAGAAAGAGAGAAATGAAGGCTGATAAAAGGACAAAGCAATAATGAATTGAGAGAGAGAGAGAGAGAGAGAGAGAGAGAGAGAGAGAGAGAGAGAGAGAGAGAGAGAGAGAGAGAGAGAGAGAGAGAGAGAGAGAGAGAGAGAGAGAGAGAGAGAGAGAGAGAGAGAGAGAGAGAGAGAGAGAGAGAGAGAGAGAGAGAGAGAGAGAGAGAGAGAGACCACCCGACCGACCAACAGACAGACAGACAGACAGACAGACACACACACACAGACATCCGAAAGCAGGATCTTGACACCAATGAGCCGAAACTACACAAAAGAGGGAATATTACAGACGAACAGGATGCTAAAGTTAAGTAATACGGTGACTTCCACGCGTCCTCTTGAAGATAAAACAGG